>NW_015090922.1:30338720-30374539 GCF_001431845.1 Calidris pugnax | reverse complement strand
TTTTTTTTTTTTTTTTTTTTTTTTTTTTTTAAGATTACCACATATCTTTAGCATGGGATCTTTAGTACTCTAAAGACCTGTGTTGCAATGAATTGACCTTTCATGCTCTTCCTATAAATGAAAAACAATGGTAGAGGCAGATTTAAACAGCTAAGTTAATCCAGATAGAAACAGAATTTCCTGATGATCCAAGTTACGAAGTTTGTCTTTGCCCTTTTTTAGTTCATGTCTATAAGGAAAAATGCCACATAGCTATGTAATGTCAGATATAATCATTTTCTATTAGTGAGGTAAAAACAGCAAGGAAGATCCAAAAAACCAATTCATCTTTACAAAATACCTCAGATAGGGGTGCTGTCCCTCTTACCTACCTTTCTGTCTGCTACAATTTCTAACATAAAGACTTCTTGGCTGAAAACAATGAAACTCATAACACAAACCTCACAGTTCAAAAAGTGGGCCCGTTAATCTTATAACAGCATCCTTCAGAAGCCGGGAAAAGAAGAATAAATATATGCTCTTAGTGAATTATTTTTCTTTTCATTTTTTTTTTAAGAAAACAGTCACTCTTGCATAAAAAGATGTCCTGAAATGGGAACTGGCAAGCTGAGTTGCCAGGTACGTGAGCACTGGGGAAGCTCAGGCTGTCTGAAGTATCATACTAAAGCTGCTGGTGGAGCTAGAAAGGAAAAGATGAATGTCACCGCTGATTAATTTAAGAAAACACTAATTCCTTAGTTTAATGGTTAGATATTTTAGGAATGAGAAATCTCTGCATGCCAAAACAAAGAGTTCTTAGCTCCCAAAGTAGAGTTTCCTGAAAAGCAGACATAACTTGTGCTTTTAACTGCCTACATGGAGCCCCTTCCTGGTGTAGAGTGTCATCAAAACCACTGATGATGCAGAGAAGGGTGCCCTCTTACAGAAGCTGTTTTTTCCACCAATGTAATATCTTGATCATAAAGGGAAGATACAGGTCATAATTAATAGCTATTTGTATGGCTTTCTTGCAAGCCTTTGAGGTGTACAAGCTGAGCTGCACATAGCTGGAAGCCATGATCCCAAAGTTTCAGACAAGTCCTCACCAACACCTTTAGACAGATTTGTAGATGGATGAGAAAAATCTGTTGTGATTTGAAATCTTTCTTTGGCCGTAGTCACCACTGCTGCAGTGCAGAATAAAGCAGCTCCTGTGAACATGATCATCCAAACTGAAGAAAGCATCTATTTCTCTTCAGTTTTAAGCCAAAACCAGGCAAAACCAGCAAAATTAATCAGATGGAAATTGTTGTAAAAAATAACTGTCCTATAACACAGGAAAAGGGGGAATCCCTTTTTCTGATGCAAGCTGCAACACTCACTAGACATCATACAAATAAATTAGTTACTTTTGACATAATAAATGACAGCACCCTGAACTTCCGTGGAAATTGTTTGGGAATTCAAGTGGTCCAGTTCCATTGGCTGCATGAAAGCCTCCTGGAGGCCATTAGCACGGTCCCTTCCAACTGAGGACACCTGCAGCTAGAGTTCAAAGCCAGGACCACCTTCTCAAACGTGCTTGGAACAGATGGGAAAACTGGTCTCAATACAGAACACAGTGTCATGTCTCCCTTTCCAGGAGAGTGAGGAAAAGAGGAAGAAAGGGAAAGAAAGAAGCAAAGTGACATCAGAAAGCAAGTAAAAGAAACTCCTCTTTCTCCTGTGCTTTGAGAAATGTATTCCTATGCTGAAGGATATCAGTCGTAACACACAAGATGTCAAAAAGGCAAGAGCATGAAGGTGTTCAGGAACTTATATGATGAATATATTAGCCAGACTGCATATGTACTCTGAACATGTTTTTGGTTCTAATATAAGCAACTATCCAGTCTTTCAAGAGAGTGACAGGACAGCACAGCTCTGCCTAGGATTCCTCCTCAGTGCGAAGCGCTCTTTCCTCAATTAGTGTTGAGGAGGACAAAGATGAATGGTGAGGTTCCTTTGTGTGGTTCACGAGATCAAGCCCTCCTGGAATGTGAGTATCAGCCTTTACAGTGACAAATGCCAGTCAGTGCAGTCACAAGGATAATCAGAAGCCTCTCCCATCTTCTGTGCCAAGCGTAGCAGAATTCAGTTCATTATGGCCATGACAGACATTTTCCCCAATACCTTTGCATGAATGCATAGACTATATAGTTTCACACCCATGATCAAAACCACAGGAAGCAGACTTCCAAAAGTGAAAGGAAACACGGGGAAGAAGGAAGAACAGAGAAATACATACAAGATCTGATTTTTCTCAGTGGGAAAAGATGCCCTAAGGCAAGGATAGCCTTTATATAAGCCCTGAGATGATACATAAACAAGTGGGAAATGGGGAGTTCAAATGATAGAGACAGACCAAATCACTTTAATTCAGAAAGCTTGCTTTTCAGCTCTCTAATTTACTTTTAAATTGTCTTACTTTTTAGTACATTAAGATCGATAGTTTGAGCAAGGAATTCTTACTGAACTTTCAAAGTAAGACAGACGAAGAGATTCAGCATAATGCTTCCAATTTACATTAAAGCCTATGCACTATTATCTTCTTATTATCTCCTAAAGATTTTTCCAGGCATTTAATTAACATATGACAAGATACCCAAGTTAGCAAGAAAAAAAAGTCACCATTTAGTGCACTATCTATAGCCTTTCAGAAGTTAGTTTCCCATTGTTTTTCCTCCTAATGCACTACCTAGTGCACATCTATTATGCTATTTTAATAGCAAGGCTCTGTCACAGAAATAAAAGGAATAAAGTTCTCAAGGTACCCACATTACATTTTCTAATTTGACTCCAGCGCAAGTGTCTTTCAAAGTCAGTGAAACATAAGTAAACTTTAGAAGTATTCACCCAAGGACTCTGCTATGACAAAAGGAGCTTTGGCCAGGAGCTGGGTCCCAAAGAAACCCAGGGGAGGCATTAACTTTAAATGAACATAACGCTGACAAAAAGCTTCAGAACATCTCTAGGAACTCAGCAGAGTGATTTCCAGGGCCCTGTGGGCTGGAGGTGCCCATGGAGGTCCATCAGGGCAGGGTCCAGCAGTCAGGGCCCATCCCACTCCCATCCAGGAGCAGGCAGCCAGGGCACCAGGGCAGCCCCAGCCCTGGGCATCGGGCTCCTCCCTGGGGATGGGGACAGGCCATGGGCCCGTGGCCAGGCAGGGCTGTGGGGAGCTGCAGACCAGCCCTGCTGTGGAGTCACTGGGGCAGGGGCTTACAGCCCTGGGGGCTGACATGGGATCCTGGGCTGGGGTCAGGCAGGAACAGTCAAAGCCTGGTGGTGCTCCCAGGGCCCTGACAATAAACACTCCAGGCCCTGTTTTTAGGGCTCCTCTCTTATTTCCACACATTCCCTGGACACAGACCACTGGCCTTTCCCACTTTCACCCTGTCCCAATTCTGTCAAAATGAAATAATAAATCATCACCATAAAACATCACCCTTAAGCAAGTGGCAGGATATACTAACACACTTCACACTTACATTTTATGCAGTTCCTTGCTACCACACTCATGAAGCCCTCTGAGCTGCAGATCTGGGGGTTCTGCCTTACTAACCAACAGGAAAAGCCTGCAGCAAGTAGAAAAACCAAGGCATGTGCTTAAGGATGAAAAGGTACTGTTTAAAGCACATTCTCCCATCAAACAAGAGTTTCTGTTTCTTAATAGCCCCATATCTAGTACTTTCCACTCAATTAAATCCCTCTCTTGGTTTTAGGTTTTTGGGTTTGTTTTTTTTATGTTCTCTCCCTGGAGAAAGTGTTTCTAACAGGATTTGCCAGTCACTCAGCTCACCAGTCATAGAATCTCAGGATGGCTGGAGGGACCTCTGGAGGTCACCTGGTCCAACCCCCTCTGCTCAAGCAGGGTCAGTGGCAGCAGGTTGCTCAGGGCCTTATCTAGTTGTGTTTTTAACATCTCCAGGGATGGAGACTCCACAAGCTCTACTGGCAACTCACGTCACTGTTCAATCTCTCTTAAATTTAAAATATATGTTTCTTATGTTTAAATAATAGTTCCTGTGTTTCAGTTTGTGTCCACTGTATTTTATCCTGCTGGTAGGCACTGCTGCGAATAATCTGGCTCTGTCTTCTTTATTGCCCCCATCACATATGTATAAAAATTGATTAGACCCCCACCCCCCACGTCTTCTCTTCTGTAGGCTGAACAGCTCCAGCTCTCTCAGACATCAAATGCCCCAAGTCTTTAACCACCTTCATGGCCCTTCACTGGACTCATCCCAGTACGTCCATATCTCTTGCCTCTGTCAGACATGCCCAGAACTGGACCTGGTACTCCAAATGTGTCTCACTAGTGCTGAGCAGAGGGGAAGGATCACCTTGCCTGGCCTGTTAGTAATGCTTTCCCTGATGCAGACCAGGAAGCTATTGGCCGCCTTTGCTGCAAGGGTGCCTTGCTGGCAAACGTCTACCTTGTTATTCACCAAAAAACTCAGATCCATTTCTGCAAAGCTGTTTTCTGGCCAGTCATCTCCCAGTGTGTGATGGTGCCTTGGGCTCTTTCTCCACAGACTGAAGACCTTTGCCTTGGTTGAGCTTTATTAGCTTCCTGTAAGGCCACTTCTCCAGCCTTTCCATCCTCCTCCCTGTCCCTTTATGTAGCCTGTACTTAATCAGCTTGTAAATGAGGATATTGCAAGAGGCAGTTTCAAAAGCCTTGCTAAAAATCAAGATGAACATCACCCCCTGCTCTCCCTGCATCCACTGAGCCAGCCATCTCATCATAGACAGTTATCCAGGTGGTCAAGCATGATTTCCCCTTCATAAATCCATGTTGACTATTCCCAGTCACCTTCTTATCCTTAATATGTTTGGAAATGGCTTCCAGGAGGATTTGCTCCTGGAATGCTCTTTCCCACCTTATGTCTGCCCAGAGACCTGCTCTCTCGGGTCTTCTGTGGGACTGTTAACATTTACAGCCTCACCAAGTCTTTGCTAGAGCTCATGAAGGTTATGTCGTCCACCCTTTACACCAAGAAGAATGGACAGACAAAACTTTTTCTAGTCATGCCAGCCAACTTGACACTAAGCTCAGAAGCAACAAGTACTTTGAGCAACACTCACTAGAGAATAACAACAACTACATATTCAGTTATCTTTTCTTGGTGGAGGGGGAATCTGAATACCTCCTACTTTGCCAGAAGACCTCACAATCTCTCATTCCTTGAGAAGGCAAGGAAAGAGCAGTAAGAAAAAAAAACTGGTTTGCCCAGAGGAATAAGAGGACAAATCTTACCAGAAAACACCAATGGCAAGTAACAGAAACTTGTGAGGTAGGGCCAAACAATTCTAGACTCAAACTTTGCCCTGTTTCCCCACACTTGTAGACCCAATTCTGCAAGATTTCACTTCCCTGTACACAACCAAGAATGGCTGCCTCAGGAAAGGCACAGATTACCTACTTCAACATCTAAAATAAGAACAGTACTATTTGTGGATTTTGGATTTCTTGTCGACCTCCAGAAATCTTTGAACTCATTTTTCATATACCTATGAAGTCATTCAGTGTAAGCCCATATTAATCCATCTGTTTATTAATCCTGAAATGCTTTACAGGACTGAGGAAGGCTGACTGGGTCATGAGATGACCCACAAATCAAGAAGATGTCCTTTGATCTCTCTAGTACGCAAGAAATCTCTGGAAGTCCTGTCCAGGCTGGTCCCAGCTATCAGGCTGAAGGCTGGACCCTCAGAAGGTGCAGAGAGGCAGATGTGAGCAAAGACAGAAAGGGAAGAGCTGGTCTCTATTGTTTCCTCCAAGCCAGTTCTTCCCTTCAGATCATAAGTGCTACATACAACTGTGAAACGTTTTTATAAAGGAATATAGACACTACTTCCATAGCTCACCTGAGTTTTGATTTTAAAGCATCTTTCATCGGATCACACTGATTTGTTGAAACCAAAGCCCTCAGCAAGAAAGACTCAAACCATTCATCAGGAAGGTGTCCCAGATTCTGGATGAATTTCATTGTTAAGACTAACATGGAAACATTTCTGTCCTCTGTCTTGCTTAGAGTACCCATCCTCCTCTCAAAGGTAACAATCCTACACAACAGAAAGGTTCCAGGTGAGTGTCTGACATACCTGTTAGATTTTACACGATCAATGCAAGTACACAAGCCACTGAGATAAAAGCTAATCTAAAGCATTATTACCTTCCTTCTCAGTTTTCCACAAAAACTGGCTGTAGGTTTGCCTCATCATTGCAGATCAAACCAGTATAAGAACCTGGCTTTCCTGCTCAGCAGCCTTTGCATGAAGCTCCCTTCTTTGTAGCACTGTGAACATTTTTTTCAAGCGTCTGTCACTTGACAGCTCTTGAAGCATTTATCACTGTAATAGCTAAGCAGTAAGGAGGGAAGCTGTTTAAGAATTTATTATTTTTTTTTAAAGAAAGATTCCCTATTGAAAAAAATCCAAGCCTCAGATTTCCTCAACGTCTTCAGTGGAGCTGCATAAAACTTCTCTCCATTCTTGCCTTCCTTTTGTGAGAAAGAAATGCACACTACGCTGCTGAAACTAGCAACAAGTGAAGACTGTTTGCCTGTGTCTTCTCCTCTCAAAATGTCTACAACTTCCTTTATCCTGTATATTTAAACATTTTCCTTTTATGTTACTCTACTAACATTTGTTTATGTATGTGTGCCTCTCTCCACGTACCACAGGATGGCAGCAAATGTTAGAATATAAAGAAAACAGCTGAGCAAGAGACAAGAATATTACAATTGATTTATAGATATTATTGTTACTTGAAACAAAAGGCCTAGTTCCTGAACCGTAATCCAAGTTCCCAAATGCATAAGCAAAGACACATGTCTTCAGGCACATAGACACAGACGCATGAATCCACACCACAGCAGGTCAAAGGTATTTACAAAAAAAATGTTTAAGGGAAACAAATTATATGGGATGCCATTACAAAATGTAACTCTGGAATTAACAGAATGTTTTGTTTCACCCAAAGTGAATAATAATCAGCAAAATTGGGATGGGGAACAAATTTGTGTGTAGTGACAGTTAATCGAAATTGAGAAGGATTATATTGTTTAAATGTGTTCATATTGAAAAGGCATCCATAAAACTAAACCAGAGGGGGGGGAAAAAATACACATTCAAAATTCATCTCAAGAGAGAAATACTCTTCCTGTTTCAGGTACATTAAAAATTTATGTAAAATGTTTTACGTAGATGGGTTCATTTGATTGAGGGCACTTGCCACAGGCAAACTAAAAGACGTTGCCTATTTAAAAATTAAGTAAATTGTGCATATATCTTGCATAGAGTTCACAATTTGTGCCTCACCATTTTTTTAAAGCTCTCTCAGTGGTGAAGAGCTCAAACAGAAGACAAAGTATATGGAAAAAGCACCAAAGAAAAAAATCTAACAGTGGCGTTTTCAACTTTTCCTGTGAGCTGTAGACTTCAAAAGCTGGGATTTGAAAGTCTATATTTATCATTATTATTAAACAAAAGAATAAGAAACAGTACAGAAAGCCTCACAAGCCAACAAGAACATTTTTAGAATAGGATATTATAAGGATTTCATGTAATTTTTGCAGAGCCACCTTTAACTGAAAGTTATGAAGTAGGTTCAAAGGAACATGTTCATAAAGTTTCTAGTGATGCTTTCTTTATAAACTTTGCTACTGTGCAAAGCTATTCTGTCTAAGCCTTCAAGATGTTTAAGAGTTTTATAGTAAATTTAGATCAAATATTTATTTAATTCATACCACATCTGCTTCTGCTCATAAACTTTCCACTTCCTACCTTACCACTTTCTTTCTGTCTTGATGCCAAACTGATCAAGCAACATGCTACCATAGTTGGTAAATCATCAATATTTTGAAGTTGTAGGCTATGCCAATTGTTTGCAGTGCACCTCTTGCCAAAAAGATCAACCAACCTCCTTTGAAGAAGCCATAACTGGCACGGTTCTGTTTGAATTCAGGACTCCAGCTAATCAAACTTGTGATCTTTGCTCTGCAATAGCTAGACTTGACTCCCCCTCCTGACTGCTGTTGAATGTCCACATAGAAAAGGGGTGACAAATTGCATGATTACAGTTAGCCTATTCTGGATATAAAATCGGGGCTGGGGAGGGGGGGAGCACAATTGTTCCTAGAGGATCAGAAAGGTACATGAAAAGAAAAGCTGGAAAAGATGCTCATGGCCTTGTCTGAAGTACCGAACAATTTATGCAGCAGACATCTTGGCTCGCCAAAAAAAAATTATGCTAACATATTTTTAATGACTATTTTGCCTTGGTCTTCAATGGCAAGGGCTCTAACCACACCACCCAAATCACAGAAGGCAACGGTAGGGACTGGGAGAAAGATGTGCCACCCGCTGTAGTTGAAATCAAAGATAACACCTCTAGGGAACCTGAAGTACACAAGCCCATGGGACCTGATGAAATCCATCCACAGGTCCTGAGGGAACTGGTGGATAAAATTGCTAAGCTGCTTCCTGGTCTTCAATGGCAAGGGCTCTAACCACACCACCCAAATCACAGAAGGCAACGGTAGGGACTGGGAGAAAGATGTGCCACCCGCTGTAGTTGAAATCAAAGATAACACCTCTAGGGAACCTGAAGTACACAAGCCCATGGGACCTGATGAAATCCATCCACAGGTCCTGAGGGAACTGGTGGATAAAATTGCTAAGCTGCTTCCTGTTATATTTGAAAAGTTGTGGCAGTCTGGTGAAGTTCCCACTGACTAGACAATGGGAAACAGGTTGCCCAGAGCATCTGTGGATGTCCCATCCCTTGAGGTGTCAAGGCCAGGCTGGATGGGACTTTGAGCAACCTGGTCTAGTGGGAGGTTACCCTGAACATGGCAGGAAGGTTGGAACTAGATGATCTTTAATGTCCCTTCCAACCTAAACCACATTTTGGACTTTTACTAAAAATAAGAACATTTTATATATTTGATACATGTGGAAAAAGTGACTTCCAGATGTTACTGGCAGTTGTGCCTCTTTACTATATCTTCTTGTGTTATAGCCATGGCCTTTTCCCTCAGAAACTGTGGAATGACCGATGTACACAAGTGTTCTCTTCTAATCCACTGCCAACTGGCCATACAGTGAGGTAATTATAAGGGCACAGCTACTAGCTAAGTCCGTACAGTATTTCTTCCCTTCAGGCCACTGTCATCCCACAGATATGAATAAGAATCTGGAAAATAAATGTTTTCTATAGTCTTCTGCAACCTTCTTGCTGTAAAAATAGATTGTAACGATGCTTATGTCATATTGTTGCTCAGCAACCTTCCCCCTTCCCCCCCCCCCTTAATCTCCCTGTTCTCTAATATCTTATTGGTCTTCACTGCGATCAGTCTGCAAACTATGACTCACTAGTCAGAAACAGCACTGTCTGCTAAGCTTGCAGGACATTCTGCCCTCCAATGATTGCACAGGCTTAGGGAGATATACCTCGTAGAGTAACCAGAAAGAGGATGTTGACCTGGGTTGGGGAGGACAGAAGGCTAATGAAAAACATGAGGGACAGGGGGAGAAGTTGAAGTGAAGAAAAGAAGTGGTCCTCTACCTTGAGGAAGCTTACAAAAATAAAATAAAAATTAGATCACTAATCCCTTTCCCTTCTGTCAAGGTCAGCAAAGAGGAATCAATGACCTTATCAAAGTATCTCCTTTTCCCTGATGAGCTCTGGAGAAGGATTTTCCTTTGATAGAAAAATAAGGATTGTCAGGCAGAACAGAAAGGACTTAAAGAACTTACAGCTCTCATAACACCTGAAAACTATTGTTTGAGAGGAAATGACAGAAAAAGGAAACTTGCAAGGACAGCTTTTGCACGTATAGTTATTTGTGTGAATGGACCCAGAGATGAACATCTAATAGAGCAGTGACACCAAAGAGTAAAGCCTAGATCCAGAGAGCTATTTGGAGAGGGAATCAAGTGCTTAAACTTAGGTGTGCACGAGCAGTTCAAAAGTCATAAGATATTCAAGTCTGGCTTTCAGTTCCTGCACCTAGAAGAGGGTGGGTCTCCCATAAGCCTTGTATTGTATCTGCCACCTCTTCACCAATGTCTCAGGTACCACAAGAAACACAAAACCACATTACATGCCTGCCTGTGCTTTGGTCCCTGAATCATTCCTCAAATATCTGACTTCTACTCAAATATTTTAACCTTTATGGGTTTTAATGAATGCTGGGGAAAAAATATCCCACCTGCAATCCATGTTTAACATTACCTCAGATATCTGCATTTAAGTACCTGACAAAGAAGGAATACACCTTGCATCTGTGCTGTTCTTGTTTTTGTTACATTGTGACTCCACCTTCCCATGCAGTTCTGATCAGTGTCCAACAGAGAAAGCTTGTCCTGATCTACAGGCACTTGCTATCTCCCAAGGTAGTTCAAAACCTAACATCTATTTCAAATCATCTCTGAGCGTTGGGCTACATAAACACAACCAAGCTCTGGGACAAGATTTTCTACCTTCTTTGTGAAGGTTTAATCCTTTCCATTGCACCTTGTGACTTACCGGTCATTTCATCTCTCTACAATCTCACAACATCTCAACCGTCTTGAGGTGACAGCCAAGAGACTATCTGACAGTGGTTAGGTTAGCCAGCGCCTTCCGAATCAGCAGCTGATGGGAGTATTGCCAATATCAACCTTACAAGGAGAGTTAACAGTGAGGGAGGCACTGAAATGCCTTTACATTTCCAGATGAAAGACTCCTCAGACAGACATATGTAAAACATCAAGGGGGAAATCCTGATGCCCACATAAGGTAGCACTAGTTTTAGCACAGACAGTGAAACACCGTAACAGTCCACACCAGCTTCTCAACGTCCGGGAACCACCATCTGTTTTATTCATGTATTACTGATTATTAGTTGATCCAGAATGAAGTTGCATTACATGTAAATTTTAATATTCACACAACATTTCACCAAATGGAAAATCACGAGCTATTCCAGATTTCCTTCTTCCAGACTATATCAGAAGTTTAATTTCAGCATTTACAGTGAAATAAATACAACATCTCACAGTAAAATGATAGGTTTTATTCAACAACATTAGCAAGGAGTAATAATATTAACAATAATAAACCTTTTGCTCATACAATTAAGGAGCTAAAGATGACAGATACAATCAGCTAGTCTGACCTCTTCAGCTATTCAATGCAATAACAAAAGCAAATTTAGATTTGCTTTTGGTGAGAAGTAAGGGCATTATAGAAAATCTAGATGTGGAATATGACCTTGGACAGAAGGATCACAAGAGGTTCCTGTTTAAATTAACTGGAAATACAAAGAAAGCAAGTCCACAACAGATTTCTACAAGGAAAACAGACAGCTTTGATAAACTCTATTAGTAAAATCAGATGATTGAGGATGTCAGAGACTTGACTGTTAAGCAGGTCTGGAACTTCTCCAAGAGGTACCCAGGATACAAATACTGAAATTGTATTTTCAATAATTAGGAGGACTTGTGTTAAGGGGCATCAGATCTAGTGGTTGAATAAGTACCTGAAGGATACTAAGTGAAAGGCATACCAAGTAATGGAAAAGATGGTGAAATGGCAAAGATTGTGATCTTCCTAATACCAGAGCTCAAAAAGGGAAAGGGTAAGTGAAAATTATAAAAAGTCAAGCTAAGATACACTTTACTATGTGTTGCAAGAAGGGGAGCAAGTTTATTTTTCTATATAAACAAGAAAGGCAGAAAAAGAAGGGGCACGTTGCAGTTGACACACTGCAAAAATTAACGCAAGTATGGTCTCAAGTCTAAATGAATGCTTTGTCTGAGTTACCAATAAGTATGATAAAGCAGATATCTGGTATAGCAGGATGACTAAAGAGAATGAAGATATGAAAACAAATTTTGCAAGCAAGCCAAAAGTTCATTGTACTCACAGATCTCTCAGTACACACAGGGGAAGAGCGCAAGTAACCACAATAGGTCTCTGAAAGATCCAAAGACTAAAATTGCTGGTTCAGCTCTACATCTTCCTAATGAAGTCAGGCACAGGGAGATATCAACTGGAGAAGTGTTTGATACGATGCCATGTAGGAATTAATTCATTAATGGAAGAAAATGACTGCTGTGGGTATTAAAAAGGTGGAGAATCAGCTAGCAACAAATAGTGCTGAGAAGCACTATCTATAGGAGATAAACGGTATTCCTCACAGGATGGTCCTAATATTTTTACTAAAGATTTTACTACAAAGAAGCAAGGAGTCCTGATAAAAATGTGCAGAAAATATGCATTTCAGAAGCACTGTCAACACGGACAAGATTGGAGATAGCAAGAAAAAGACACTTGAACAAGCTGAGAACCACTGTGATAAAATCCCTCCCACCCATGCAACCTCACTAAGGTCACACAGGTATGGGACATAGTCCCCCAGAAACAGCAGCAAGTGCTGGGCCATAAGTCCTCATTGCTGCCAGCGAGCTTCTCAGCAAGAAGCATGGTCCTTTTTGCTGCAAATAACTAACTTCAACATTTCCTACCTACAAATTCATACCCATTGCTTTGAGAAGCATGTCTATGCATGCACAGATGCTGCCAGTAGGACTGATGAGAAGATTTGGGCAGGTAACTGAATGAAAAAGACCATGGAAAATAAATACTGAAGAAATGCTGAAGGCAGCAAGCATACAGCGAGCGTGTCTCCATTTGTACTGTGGTAAAATGAAGGTTTCATTTCCCAGTTATTTATATGGTTACAAAACAAAGCTACAGTTTACAGCTGGAGACTTTCAGAGTGATTCAAACTATGTAAAAGGATCCAGCAAAATAATTTCAGGAGCTGTCTGATGATTTAAGCCAACTGAAGTGCCATACACTTCATTAAAATTACCTTCACAGGATCTGGAACTATTTTAGGAGGCAGTGGAGTCTTTTAGTGAGTAAAACATCCTGCTTTTTTTTTTTGTTTGCTTTTTTCCAAAGATTTATTTCCACGAAGCTTCTTGAGTTAAATATATGCCTTTCCCCTGTTTCAGATTAAATAATAAAGCACATTTATTAAGGGGGGGGAAAAACCCTTGGGGTGGGGGGTGGTATCAGAAGAGGCCTTTTTCCAACTGTCAACATTTTGAAGCTGAGTAATAACGCAGCCTTGGGGTTGCCATGGGAACGTGTTTCATTTCCTAGGTGACAGCGATTGTATGTCGTCACCAGTGAACCGCACTGACTCTGGAAATATGTCAAGTTTCCTTCAGACACCGGCATCCCGAGACTTCCTGCTCCCACCCCAGGCACACGCCTGGCTGGGCTCAGGACCCGGCCGCTCTTCCTCTCCTGGGAAGGACAGCCTGGTTTGACTAGGGCAGGGGTAGGCCCCTAGACATCCTAGAGTCTCTAATAAAGACCAATCCCCCTTCTCCCCTTGGTAGCCTCTTCCGTTGCCTAACTGACCTCCTACAAACACTGCTTCATTCTCACTTGGGCATGGCTTCAATCCCCTTGGCCCTGGATAAGTCCCATCGGCAGGGCATCTCAATATTAAAAAAACCCCAAGAAGCCTTGTGTCATGCTAGTAATGGACACATTATTTAAATAAACTATTTCTGAATCACCTGTGCTAATTATCAACCTCTAAAAATATCCATAGAGCTCAAAGGCTTGCTACACTTTTATGGTTTTTTAACCTGAAGCCTTTGGTTATCTGACCGAAGACCCCTCTTTGCAGCACCTTTGTTCCCCAACACAACTTCAAGGCCACCAGCTGCACAGTACGACCAGCAGGATTTACTTGCCGTGAACAATAGGGAGGGCAAATAAAGTAAAATAACTTCTCTGTAACAGCTCCTCAGTGCTCATGCACTAGTCCAAAATAAGCAACTCTGATTCTGTAATAATTATTCTGCTCTGGAAGTAGAGTGATTATTTTATTCTGGGATAATTACTCCATTTCCAAAGTGAAATAATTGTTATAGAATAAAATCATTTTTATTTTGGAATATTTCATCCACATGTGGGAGTTATTCTGGAACAGCTAAATTATACCCTAATAGCTAGAAGAGAACAGTCCTGCCAATCAATTTTCCTCATACAGGCGAATCCTTAAACTGTAGCGCTATTGGAAGGAACAATACAGAAGATCTTGTTACACAACTGGAGACCCCTACTGTTTAGCTTCAAGAAGAAACTGCATTCACTTGCAAGAACTATAGCTAATAGTTCCCCTAAATCACCTATACAGAAGTCCATCAGGAAAAGGAAATCACAAGTACATCAAGGGACTTCCAGAGCAAACTACAGGTATTACTGCTGGCAGATGTACCTCATGATGGGATATGAAAATACTGTCTGTGCCACTGAATGCCTTCTCTAAACTCACATGGTCAGAAATTGCTGCCAAAGATGGTCCTGGTCTACACCACAAAAAGCCCCACCTGCAGAGGTACACGTTGGTAGAGGTATGTACCAGTAACTTGATTCTGAAGGAACTGGGGACATACGCTGGACTGGGCAGCTATTGTGCTGGCTGTTCTAGGGTAACTAGATTAGACAGAAGTAAAATTTAAAACCTTTTACTTGAAAATACATTCAGAATCTCTTTTGAGTTTGCCCACTGTTTTCTAACGTACCCAACTCTCAGGAGACTAAGAAGGGAGTTCAATGCTAGCACCATTTTTAGACTGCAAAATTTTATAATTGGGCATTAAGCTAGGCAAAGAAGTCAGGAGGCTCAAAAGTTTAGGTTCCCACAGCAACAGTAATTCAGCCACATTTAAGATATATAGCAGAGCATAAATTAACAGTTATTGAAAATGCTGCATATGTGCAATGTGGCCATGTTAACATTGCTATGGGAACCTTAACTTTTGAATAGATAAGCATTCTACGAAAATAAAAACCATACAAAAGAAATAATCATTACAGATTTTGCTGGAAAAGACTACAGCCAATTCTTCATCTGCAATCTGTTGATGCAGAGCATAAGGATGCTAAAACCTCAGAAATCCACAGAGGTGGAAAAAACCATCACTAAGAACACTGGGCGCCAGAGCCATAACCATGGCTAACACTGATGCTGTAACTTTAAGTTTGAATTTACTACCAAACTATGCAAAATCATTCCAGAAATTACAATAAAGGAAAAATATAAGCCCATGAACACCTATCATCACCCTTCCCTCTTTTCCTCTCAGATTTTTCATACATTAAATATTTTGGAAGAACAGTCTTGAAATTTGTTACTCACTTTAGTCTTTTGCAGCACATTTCAACTTAGGAAAAAAATAAATTAAAAAAAAAAAAATCAAGCTCTGCTCTAGTACACATTTATTTAGTAGCAGCAAGTCTGGATTGTCTCTCTCATGTTATTCTAACTAAACCTAAAGTGTTCATTTCAAAAAAGTTTGATTTGAGCAGGTCTTTGGGGATGGAAGTTTTCAATTTTTAAATGAACCTGGTGACAGTAAGGCTGCTAGAAGGCTTTACTCTCTAGTGGATTTGATGTTGCTTCAGAGTTAAAAAGCAGGCATTGGGCTGCTGGTTCCACAGCTCCACCTGATTCTCTGTGCTGCATGATCTTGGGCAAGCCAGGCTCCCTTATCTATGCTTCAGTTCCTCGAGCTGTGAAGCAGGAATAAGGACACTCACTTCCTTTCTATACACAGGTCCAGTGCTTTGACTAAGTGGGTTTTCTCCCCTTTTTAAAATAACAACAAAATGTTCAAGGAATTCTTTTTACAGTACTTGAACAGAATTCCAGCAGCATCTAAAATAATGGCTTTGCAAAGAATTCTGCCAACTTAGCACCTATGGAAAGAAAAATAAAATAAAAGCTCCTTTCTGCCACTCCACCCTTTTGTTGCTGTGTGGCATAGATATATCCAAAATCCTGTTGAACAATTTCTTCCTCAGAGTGACTGTAAGATCACCAAATATTTTGAACCAACAAATAGGGCAAGTTCCAAACTTCTGGAACTGCAGAGGCAAGATAAATAGTGTTCTTCAATCCAAGCCAGTGTGACAAGTATTCTCTCCTATATCCTGGCACACATGCCTGGAACTGTACTGACATCAGCAGGATTTCCTTGCTCATAGGAAAAGCAGGATACTGGCTCCAAAACAAGCCACACAGTTCAAAGAGAACCTAATCTAAATTATTTGAGGTGACCCTGCTTTCTTGGTATTTATAGCATAGACTTTATGAAGATTACATGGCTGTATCACTTCAACATGTTTTCTGTGTATCATTAAGATTTTTACTTGGGCCATAAACTTGAGCTTCCCTAGAGTGATTTAGGAAAAAGAAAATAAGCTAACACTGGTCAGAATAGTGCTGCTTTTTACAAACGACAGAGGTACACATTTAAAATAGGTAGTGACATTCCTCGTAGTAAATGAGTGCCAGCCAACAGAAAACTTTGCCCAGTACATGCATGACTGAGTTTCTCACAGCAAACAGACACTCTATTATTTGGTCACAATTGGAGAGATTATACTCCTTTATACCCAAGGCACTGATTCATTATGTTCTTCCTTCAAAACCTCCAGTCAGAGTACAGCATTTTCTAGACTGGAGGAAACAAGGCTGTTACAAGTGGAGCCTGTGAAACACAAAGTTTAGGTGTAAGTATTGTATTTTCAAACCGTACTTATGAGGCTGCCTGAGAAGAGGAAGTATGGATTTATTTGAAGCCCTTGCCATTTCAAGATGCTTGCAGTTACCCTTCAGCAAATTGGAAAATGCTTTGATAACCAGCTGCCTTCTTTTTTTAGTCGACACTCATAAATGGTAACCTGCACACATTTCAACCTCCACTATGTCCAGTACCCAAAACCACTCTTACCCTCCAGCCAGCACCCTCACTATCTGTGTTTGCCTTGACCGCAGCCTCACAGCATGTAGGACATGTTTATCTGAACATCCTCCTGTTACTGTCCAGTTCACTCCTGACAACTCCATTCCTAACTGCTCCTCCAACATGGCTAACCCCAACACCTTCAGAAGCTGTACTGTTGCATCCCAATTCTTTTCCTTCAGAGATTACATCAGCTGCGATGAAGTCCAGTGCTTGTTCTCTCAGTCCATGTGGTAAGAAAAAAAGGTATCATATTTGCTAGTGAAGCTGGTAAATAACTTAAGTTACTTTTAAGTAATTTAAGTTGCCCTTAGTTCACTTACGATGTATTGATGAACATTTTCAGGTATGCAGGTGGTAAATTTTTGAACAAACGCTTCCCCACCTCAAGAACTTAACTCTGATGATTTGGAACATCCCTACACTTACATTCTCACATTTATGACAGGCAGGAATGACTTAGCTTGGTTTTTTGGGACAGCAATGCAAATCATCAAAAAAGAAGATCCTTCCATGTACTTGGTGTCTGCATGATAATACCCATCAGTTTGTCACAATTTTATCACACTGTCTACAGAAACCATTTCTACTGTTCCAGTGTGTTTTCAGCCATTACCTGCCTTCCTGATCTCCACTAGCAGTCCATTCTCAGAGGTATCTTCTCATTCCAGGATATATAAAGCACCTGTCTCTGCTATCTGTCACACTCTGGGAAGTGCAGAGTACCAAAACCGTCCTACTAGTCTACAAGTTCCCTATTCACTTCAGCATCCAGTGCTAATATATCTACTTTGCTTAAGAAAAAATAATACATACATATATATATTAAGATTATGTAGTAAATCTCTTCCAGATTCCAGCACTAATCCAGCACCAACCTCTGTCCTATACATAACATTGTGACTTCTGGTAAAAATTACTTCCTATCAGCTCTCACTACCTCAAATAACCACCATATAACATTCAAACATTTAAAATAGACAGACAACATCATTTTTTCCTCTTACCCTTAATTTTCTTTTTCCTTTCAACCCTATCCCTTGCTAAATGCAAGCTAAAAATAGTTCATTATTTTTTTCAAGCTATTCTCCCTCTCAATGGCACAACATATTAAGGGCTAAAGCACTGGTAGTGAGTGAGTCAGATTATATATGCAAACAGTGTTTCCTGGCTAGATGCAGATGAGTTTCATTTATAACCTGATGTCTTGTCTAAAAGCTACATATCCTGTATGCAAACCATTATGCTAATTTGTTTTATTGAATATCCAAATTCATCACACTCTAAAACGTTAGTAAAAAAAAGTTGTTTCTGAAATGTCAATGAGATTAAGCTCTGCCTAGATGTTTCTGCTTAGATAGTACTAAATTCACAATGATACATACCTTAATATATACAAGTTCTAATGAACATTGGCAGACTGAAAACACCTGCATGTTACTTTATAGGTGACTTAGTGCAGGTTTGTTTCCCATCAGGTCACATTCCATATTGCTTCTTAGTGTGCCTGCCATTATAGCATATTGTTGTTCTGAAACACGTTAGAGAAAATAGCAAGGATTGCCCAAAGTCCAGGTAAAGTTTCCGTTCTACTTTATCATTTCGCTGTATGCCTTTTCTATCATTTTCTTCTGTTGTCAATGCCAGAGACAGCAAACACAGGAATCATGTTTCTTTGCCTCTTGATCTACTTTTGTAATCAGCCAGCAACAAATTCCAAAATGCAGCGTACAACTGGAAACAATCCCTGAAGGCTTTTAACTCACTCAGACTTTCAGACAACAGAGAAAATCACTGAGACATTCAGTGTAGCCTCATTAACGTCCGGTATCCAAATCTTTTCTTTTCCCAAGCTCCAAAGAGGTGAAGGAAAGTTAACACTAGAAATTCTCTGAAGACCTGAATGGTTATCCACAGTCCGGCTGTTACATGATCCGAGTCTCAGAAAAAGCTTACAAAGTATGCAGAAACAAACTAAGGACAGATTTTGGTCAAAGAGTTAAATATAGTCACTCAAGATGCTTTCTGCCACCAAAAAGTTATGCCATGTTTCTTGTGCATACCATCCCAAGAAAAAAATTTGCTTTTGCATCTTCTTTTTCTATTGTGTTTGGTGCTTATAACTGTAAAATAGTAATTAAATAAAGAGGACATGCATAAAACCACACAACTCAAAAGATGATATACCATCTCTGACTAAAGTCAGTCCTAAAATCTGCCACAAACCAAGTCATGGCAGTTTGGCAGCAACATACCATTAAATTTATTAAAATCAATTTCCACTTTAAAATGAGCTCTGCTGACTACCGTATCTCAGACAGCTAGGGCTGTACCTGTATCTGTTACATACCTACTTGATGAGAAAAGGATCAGAAAGAAATTTCAAATATGGCTTCGCTCTCTGCATTATTAAATCTTATCCCATTTCTACTGTTATTGAAGCCCCCAACATAGTCCATTTTATTCTGTGTGATAGCCTAAACACTCCTCTGTATTTACAGCGCTTCTCAAATTTCTGCCATCATCCAATTTCATCATTACTCCCAATTTCCATGCCCAGGGTCAACATCAAAACATTACATGCAGGAGGCCTAAGACCAGTCCTCAAAGAATTCCACTAGTAGATCCTCACTCAGCAAGCCTGGTGCTTCCTTCTTCATCTCCCAACCTTATTTATATCCTTATGTATCATATAGTATTTGTTTCTTCTCCTTTCCTTCTGTTTAACCAAAAGTTCTCTACGTGGTACTGTTCTAAAAGTTCAACTTTACCGCCTTTAGAGACAGCAGCAATATTTTCATCTCCATTTAGTGTGTTTAGATATCCATCTAGCCACAGAAAGGGACAGCTATCGAGTGGGAGAGCAGATGGGAGAAAAGCATCCCCAAACAAGGTAACCAGCCAAATGCCACTCGCGAGTGACAGCTGACTCCTTCTTCCCACTCTTACCAAGCCCACTCTTCCTGTCCTCTATGGAAAGCTGCATGGTGCAGCAGCCCTCACCGAATGAGAGGTGCAACGAGTGATTATTTCCCACCTCTCCTCACCAAAAAACCCAGAGCTCAAACCTGCAAAGCAGCAGAGAGTCGAGTCTTGTCCCTGCTCAGTATGAAGTGACACCAGCTCCAGGCAAGGTTCAGTTAACAGCAGAAAGCCAGCCACTAATAAAGCAAAAACATCTAACCAAAAGAAGAGCTGATCCTGACCAAGCTGACAGTAAACAGGGGCTTGTTTTCAGCTCTTTGGGCACAAGGCAAGATCAAGCCCCCAAACTGCGATGTGAAAACAGCAAGACAGTTATTTTTAATTATTTACCCATTCTAATCCTGTTCACTTAAGACATTTTAAGGAATAGGATATATGACATTGACCTAGCCATGAACTACAACACAAATATGTTGCCAATTACAGTTATAATTTCACTGCCAATGTAATTTTCAGAATCCTTTTATTTTATGAAATGTTTGGGAGATTTTACCAAGCCAAAAAAGAATTTTCCACAGCCATCCCGTGTAAGTAATTTCTTGCAATAAGATTAAGCAGTTTTACCTTGCATAACTTTCCATAAAATAAACAAAAATCTCAAAACATCAGTTTTGTAAGAGGTTTTTGTTACAAATTACAAGCAGAAAACTACTGGCTAAACACACATAATACAAAGACAAACCTACCCACCTGACGGAGCTATTTCCATATGTTTGTTTAATACTTGGAGTGTGAAGACATTCCTCTTCCGATTACGCTCAAGTAACAATCACAGACTCCAAGCAAGCAGGCAGCATTGCTCAAAAAAATATTCTAAATCTGCCCAGTAGAGGGCAATGACATACACACACAGTGAAAAGTTGAATTTGAAATGCACGCTTGTAAAAATAAAGTAAAATAAATGCTTTAAGCTATAAGGGTATTTTTAAAATTTTTTATATATAATAATTTTATGTCTTTAAAATTCATATGTATATATCAGTGTCCCCCACTTTATTGCTTCAAAAGTGTTCAAAACTCAAAATTATACACTAAAAATCTTCCTTATGTTGTTGCACAACTGACCACTATCTATACAGGAATAGGACAGCCTTCCGCAAAAGAAGAACATATCTTTATTTTACGTTTCACTGCAGCATGAATGCCAGAAGTGCTTTTGTCCCTTCAGCGACACATATTTTAGTTGCTAAAAACTTTGCTTTTTGTTTTAAATCGGTCCAGAAGGATACTGCTAAAGCACTTTCTTCCTGCCACACGCCCATCCACTGCAAAGAATGCTCACAGCCATTAAACAAGATATCATGTTTACATGGGAAGCTGTTGCTGCAGTCCAACTGTTTCTTTTACAGTTCTCAGAGATTCATGCTCTTTTTTTCTTTTTTCTTCTTTTTTTTTTTTTTTTCCCTCCAACTACACTTCGAAACAACCCAAAACTTCTTCAGGGGTCTGGAGGACACATCCCCCTGACTTGCAGCTACAAGGTGGTCAGGGTCTGAAGCACTGAAGCACCCCTGCCAGCTCCCCAAGGACCCTAACAGCAGGGTAGGACTGCAGGCTGTGTCCAGCACCCCTATTTCTTCAAAGAGAGTGGGAGCCTTGCTGGAGAAAACAGAGGGTAGAAAACGTGATGGACACAAGATACACGCTCTTCACACAAGCCAACATGCTGTTCACATCTGGTTGTGACTTCTTTCAAATGCTGTCACCTCGAGTTAGCGAGCTTCCTAGAACTTTCCACTGCAGGGCTTGGTGTGAACTCAAGTCACATTGCCAGGCCTCCTACCTCCCAACCGCAGAAACGGGGCAAAACCAGCTGTGACACATACCCCACTAGCAGGCGTGACAAGGAGAAGCTGCTCACAAGAAATGGCACATTTTCTGCGGAGGGGGTGAGGAGAGGGGGCAGACGCTTTGTTTTGGGTTTTGGTTGTTTGGTTTTTTTTAATAGGGTATTGAATGGTTCATGTCAACATCTGAACAGTTTTTTCCAGGGTATCCAACTCACTTGGCTGAATGTGGCAGTTGCTAAGACAGCTGGTCAGGATTTGGAATTTGCTACAAAAACTCTGCAACACGCTCCCCCCTCGGAGGGAGGAACAAAGCCTTCCAAAGCCTGAGTGCACTGGCTGCGGCCAGAGTTTGCAGGCAGCTGGCAAGAAGCCTCAAACTCCTGATATCAAGATGTTGATCTCATGTTCTACTGGTTTCCTAGCAGCTGCCACAGCTGGAAGTGCAAGGGAGTCCCCCAGCCCGGAGCAGCATCTGTGGAACAGCTGCCCAGCCCGCAGAGTGTGGAAGCCCTGGACTCTGCAGTGCAGACAGCAAGCCAGCAAGAAACATGGATTTGAGTGAAAGCTCATCAAAACTGAAACACTTCTAGGACAGCATTACACTTTGTACAATTTGGATTTCATTCTGCAGAAGAGGCATTTTAGAAGATCCACAACTTGCTTCAATTCACACCTCATGGAGTGACTGTTGCAGTTTGTATGGTGACCCCTCAGTGTTCCAGTTACATTCACCTCACATTTTTTACATTTTCTTCATCTTGAAGACACCTCAAAGGCATTTTGCTTTTTAATCAAAACAGATGCTTGAAGAACTTAATCACAGTTTCAGAGAAGCACAGATATGAATACCTACATATGCCAAGTGGTTTAAAGCCTTGGGTATAGTCTGTGTACAAAGCACCAGTGAAATTTATCAGTTGACAGTAGAATTATCTTACTGCTAAAAAAGAATTCAGGTTAAAAAACCCTAAAATTTCTTTATAATTCTTCAAAAGAATCTTACTTTTAAATAAATTCAAACTCACTGAAGAATTTACTTTATATATTTTCAGAAAAAAATCCCCAACTACATATTGATACTGTTTTTTCATTAGTTAGATGGTCATTAAACCAACAAAATATTTTTCCCTTAAAATGTATTTAGGTTTTTTGTTTTGGTTTGGGTTTTTTTGTTTGTTTGTTTTGCAGGGCTTTGTTTTGTTGGTGGTTTTTTTGTGTTTGTTTGTTTGGTTTTAAACTATTTCTCTTTTTCTATACGTAT
The DNA here is from genome assembly GCF_001431845.1 of Calidris pugnax. Taxonomy (NCBI): domain Eukaryota; kingdom Metazoa; phylum Chordata; class Aves; order Charadriiformes; family Scolopacidae; genus Calidris; species Calidris pugnax. Next base: position 30,351,652 of record NW_015090922.1, on the reverse strand, counting down.
TTATGACTCTATTGCAATAAGAGGTATCCTGGGATGCATCAAAAGAAGCGTGGCCAGCAGATTGAGAGAACAAACAAAAAAACCTCCAAGAAAACAAAGCCCCACCAAAAAAAAAAAAAAGCAAGCCAAAAAAACCAAACCAACATACCTGACTTACAGCCTAGATGCAACCATGTTGACACTGTTTTGAAGATGAGGAAAATACGGCTTTACAGGGCACAAACAATACAGATACCACTAAGGCAGATAGTCTTTACACACTCTAGCAAGCGAGCAAGCATACAGGTACAATTTTGCAGAATGGGGATTTTCAGCCAGCTTGCCTTACAGCCTCAGGAACCCGAGCCATGTTGTATGAAATGCACAGCTTTGGGGAAGGTGAGAGATCCTCCAATTTCTAGCCAGTTTGAAAGGAGTCAATCACATCCAGCACTAACCAGCTAAGACTAAGAGAACCTAAGTAAAAAACTGTTTCGCCCTTCTGAAATTTGTTGCCCGGGTCATGGGCATCCTCTTAACACTGCTGTGGCTTAGCAAGCTCTGCCAAGAGCCCCAGGCAGTGGCTGGTGCGAAACATTCTGTGGCTGATTTTAGCCCTTTAAGACAGGTTCACAGATCCACTGAGCAAGGTAAAAGATCCAGGTTGCTTAAAAGAGTAGAAACAGCCCTTTTACTCCTCCTTGACGCTTGTTCTTTCCCAACTTCAAGTATGAGATGCTGGATGGTGTTGAAATGAAGATCCATAGCCATCGAGGTCCCCTCTTTGGAACAAGACTGAACATGGAAATACACTCATCTGGACCTTCATTTTAAAATATGGTACTTGTCTAATTCCACGTTCAAGTATTTAAAGCTTAGCTCTGGAAATAACCAGCTAGCCTTAGCCATTAATGTCTATAGAACCTATTCAATTACTTCTCTTTTTATACCCCACTAAAGCTGAATCAACAAGATTGCAGAGATATGTCTGAAATCAGAGTAACTGCAGAGCTGAATTTAGCCCAGTGGTATTTTTGTTTAAAGGAAAAGCACAGAATGGAGAAATACTGTACTCATAAGTGGTTTTTGGACCGCATGAAGGACAAACTCATTAGGCTGAAAAGCAGTATTTCTATCTATATCTAGTAAATGTATGGATACCGTCTTAACCAGTTCATCTGGAAGTTCCTTTAGTAACTACTGGTTTCTAAAGAGGCTTTTTTTTTTTAAAGGATTTATTGCTGTATAGAAAAAAAGAGAGGAAAATAGCAATTGAAATATAAGGAAATATATGACATAAGAAGTGCCTAAATGTCGTATTTTCACCAGTTCACAGAATTATTTTTCATTTCTTGCAACATACTTTAAATAAGAATATATATCCCTGCACCTGCCTCCTTTCCCCAAAGGGAGCAAACAAAAATAATTTAAAAAGATGACATGAAGGCACTAAATGCAATTCATAGGCCCATAGAATAATTCGGGTTGGAGGGGTCTTTGGAGGTCTCTAATCCAACCATTTGTCCAAAACAGGGTCATCAAAGATAAAACAAGATTGCCCAGGGCTGTATCGGTTGGGTCTTGAAAGCCTCCAAGGATGGAAGTTGAACATCCTCTCTGGGCAACCTGCTTCACTGCTTGGCTGTCCTCAGAGTGAAAAAAGCTTTTCCATATAGCCAATCTAAACCCCTCGTTTCAAATTATACCCCTTGTCTCTTGTTCTTCTGCTATGTGCTACTGTAAAGAGCCTGGCTCCACCTTTTCAATAACCTCCTCCAGAAAATGCGGGGCTGCCATTAGGTCCACCTGAAGTCACCTCTTCTCCAGGCTGAACAAACCCAAGACCCTCAGCCTCTCACCAGTCAAGTGCCCCAGCCAACTTGGTGACCCTCCTTTAAACATCTAAACTCTCCTAGAAACATCTTCCTTGTATTTGGGGATCCAAAACTGGGCACAGTACTTCAGGGGCAGCCTAACAATTGTTGAGTAGAGGGGAATAATCCCATCCTTCTACATATTTGCCACACTTCTGTTAATATATCCCAGGATGCTGTTGGCCCCTCCTTCACTGCCAGGACCATCAGGTTCTTTTCTGCAGAGCTGTTCCCCAGCCTGTACTGTTCCAAGGCAGGGTTTCTTCCCAGGTGCAGGACTTGGCATTTGTCCTTGCTGAATTTCATAAAGCTCCTGTTGACACATCCTTCTAGCCTGCTTGAGTCCCTCAATGGTAGTTCTGTCCTTAAGTGTATTGACTGGTCCTCCCAATTTGGTATCATCTGCAAGCACAAGCCCTCCATCATCTTCTCCAGGTCACTGTCAAAGATCACAAGGATGATCATTGACAGGTCCCAGGACAGACCCCTGTGGTCCTCACTTCAAGCGGGCACATTATTGAGAACATATCCATCTGGTACATGCAAGCTCTGAGCATTTAATAAGCAGGCAGGATTCCAAGGCTTAAGATTACAACTATAGTAGCATATCCAAATTTAACATTTAATCTAGTCATAGAAATCAGCTTTTAGAGTGGTATTTACATAACCTAGCTTTAACATTAAGTCTAGTCACCATAGACTTTCTCTATAGTTAGCAAAGAGAATAAGAACAATAAAAATCAGTACAAGCTGGGGACCAACAGATGAGATTGGTTAGCAGCTCTGCAAAAAAGGACTTAAATACAACAGGGTCTTGACAAACTGGAGAAAGTACAGCAGTGGAGTACTAAATGACTAAGACTGTCACTTCCGAATCTTGAGGTTCTAGAAGATATACAGGAACAGGATAAAGGAACTGGGTTAGTCTTCTCTTTCAAGCTAACCTAAAAGCCTATTGCCGAATTCAACTAGTTAAAGGTGAGTTGCAGAGAAGGCAGCGTGAGTCTTCAAAGGTGCAGAACAAAAAGACCAAAGTTACAAATTGTGATGCAGTAAATTGTGATCAGTCATAAGGAAAAAAATTAAAATACAAGTAGTTCCACACTGAAAAAGGTGCACAGAGAGGCTGTGAACTCTCCATACTTGGACATTGTCAAAAATCAACTGGATAGGCCCTGAGCAATCTGATCTAATTTGGAATTTAGCCCAGATTTGAGCAAGGGGTTGGACCAGTGACTTCAAGAGCGCCCTGCTAATCTAAATTTTTCTGTGATTCTATGAGAAAGGCCCCTTCACTGGGTGATTCATCTTTTCTTAAAATAGGTGTCTAAAATAGATTAGATGAATCACCATCTGGTGGTGCCTGTGTCTCACTGAATATATTCTCCACTGAATACAAAGGCAACCTAAGCTGACCGGGTACGACTAGATCTCTTAAAGCGAGACGTCGGTAAAACAGAAGAGATGAAAAACACCATTAGTGACTTGTGCCCCTAACTGATAAAGAACTTGCATTTTTATACATTACACTTTTAGGGCATAAACCACTTTATTAATAGACAATCTCTCAGTTGTGGGAGAATGTGGACAAGGCCCCCATAAGCCACCTAAAATTTAAAAATGAGAATAACTTAGAATTTGATCTACACAGTTAACTCAGACAGTTTGTTGTCATATGCGCACTTCCTTTCATAATGCAATAGCTATAGTTTTAGGATTGGGTATACAGATTATGATATATGGTAGCTTTGTCTTTAAAGACAGCTGGCTAATAAGAAGCTGATAGGATGTTTTTTCCTAGCATGAGGATATTTCTATTTTGACAGCCTTATATATTAAGGCCATAGGGGCATAAAGGAGAAAAGAGTTTAAATATTCAGATCATCTAGGAAAAAAAAATTAAAAATTATTTTACAGACTGTTAATGCTTTAAAAACCTGGTTTAGGGCTGTCTCAAATTTTCATTGAAAAAAAAAAAAGAAAACCCACATATTTGAAATGAATGGGTAGAAACAGTTGAAGTTCTGGGCATGTTTTTGGTCCTTAGAAACAGTCTTTAGCTAGAGAACATTCCTCACCTCCTTTTAACCTGGGAGGAAAGAAAGAGGGAGGTAGATAAAAAAAGAAAAATCAAGTCTTTTTTCAGCCCTCCACATCAGCAGAAATATTTTGTTTTCTTTTATCTGAAAAACCAAAGCATAATTAAAAGTATTGAAGTAATTTAATAAGTCAACTTAAGTTTGCTGATATTTTTCCCCTTCTCTTCACCAGCTCTTTTCTCTCATGCTCTGCAACAAGACTGTATTAGAGCCCTGGACCCCACCCATATGATTTCAATCACAAGATATAAACCAGGAACTATTTATTTAGACTGTTAAGTGTTTTATTACAAAGGGGAAGGGTCAGAGATAGTGGGATATAACACGTACAGAGGTCAACATTCATATGATTTATTAATTCTGGCTTGCAATTTCTTTGGTTCTCCTTCAATAGGGTTTTTACCTTTTATAGATACACTTAATAAATGCCTTTGTGTTTATACACAACAGTTTGAAATTACAAAGCTTCTGAAGAACCCTGGAACTTTTTAAATGCACTTATGTATTGAGAAAGTAACTTAGGCATTCAACTCAGAACAGTGAAACACAGAACCCAGCCTTACTTCTTTTCTTGGCTAAGAGGCCACAGCAACCTGTATCTGTCGCTCGAAAACTTACTTGGATGCCTTCACTCTACAGTCACATTTACAGTCCTGTCAAGTGTTCACATCTAGGGATCCATTTTCAGGATGCCATGTAGTCATCTGAGAGACTAGGCTAGCTCACACCATCACCAGACTCCATCAGCCCACCTGGCAGGGAGCAGGTGGGCAAAACTTCCCTGTTTGTCCTTCCCTTCCTTTGGAGAAGGTGACAGAAACCAGGATGAGCATATCAGGCTCTAGCGTTCCAAAGATGACTTCAAAATAGTTACTTTAGGCAGCCCATACGGTAAATCTGATGCGAAGGCTCTGTTTTTCCATATAGACTCTGTACTGGCCCTGAACTTTTACCCTAAAAAAAAAAAAAAGCTTTCTTGAGTTAAGCTCTTCAACCGAGATAAACATCAACACACAATCAACAGTTATATTTCCCTTTCTAATGAAACCTTACCAGGGCAGTAAAAACAATTCAGGTTTTGTGATAGTGAGGCAGACATTTCTTCAGAGGAAGATATGCAGATACAGAATAAACACATCTTCTTGGTTTTGGAAAAAAATTAAAATCTAATTAACTTTTTTTACACCCAAAGCAACAGACAACTAATTCCTCTAGATTTCTACAAGATCGCACTATGCTCAAGCCTCCGTTGACTCTCTCGGGACAAGAGGACACAGTGGAGAAGAGGAGCTGAGCAAATGCAACTAGACATCCTGTGGCAACCACAGGCAGAAAGAAAGAGTGGACTTTTGGAGGTGAGTTTTGAAAGATGACTATATGACCACTGTAAGAACTGGGATACTGTAGCTGTGGTATATAAAGAGGATATAAGAGTTTGTAGAAAAAGCAGTTATCAGACCGACCGATAAGTACTTGATAGCATAGATAAATGCAAGCTAAGCATAAGAAATGCTAGTCTATGTAGTGCAGAATACATTCCCAAAGGACAATAATGTAGTTTTGATATGTGCGGCGTATCTCTAGCCACAGGACACATTTATTTTCTATAACAAGATCTTAACTACCGGGTATTTGAGAACTCAGGAGCCATAATAAAACCTTCCATTAAGGAAAAGGAAGTTTAACACAGGCTATACTTCTAGACTTAACTATGACTTTCATAAAAAAAACTTAGAGATACAAACCTTTCAAGTGCATTTTTACTTTGCATCAAAATTCTCAAGAAAAGGAAAGTCTTGAATTTACAAATGCAAATCTACATCCTATAGAAGCCAAAAAATAAGCACACACAGACACCTATATGCAGGGTCAAGTATTCATTAGAAGTGTTACATTATCAGTCGTGTCTTTCACATTAGCATCCCAAAGGTTTAAATTCATATATGGCTTCCCCATCAATGGATGTGCCTACATGCTCCAACTTACAATTGATTTTTAATTTTTACCCCAAATATAAAAACTCCATTCCCCATAGCATGATAAAAATACTTGTAGGGTAAATTACCTCAGTTTACCGTTCTTTTCAGAAAAAAACAAAGCAAAACAAGATACTTAACAAAATGCACTCCTATAAAGGCTTATGGGGAAACAGCAAAATCCTAGCCAACAGCTTGTGCATGTGCATATTTTGCCACACAGGATGAAAATTCAGCTTGGAATTAGTGATCAAGGTGAGAGAGTTAAGAGAAGCCGAACTTGCAACCAGTTCACAAGTCAGCTTTATATACAGACAGTTAACTGTGGTGAGATTCTGCAAGACACGAGTTCAGCTTTATCCAGTACTCCTCTTTTCCAAAGAGCTTACTGTAGGACACAAAAGAACATCATTTGCTCCCCATCTGACAGCCTGCCAGCACTTCTGAGTTAGCTATTAACCGTATTAAAAAAGTAAAAAGTTAAACGGACATCAGTTTTGCCAGAACAAACCCAGAGGGAAAGAGAAGGTATTTATCATGGAAAGGTTGAAGGATATTTTGAAGGAACCGCGACAATGCTTATGGAGAAGACCCATGTGCTAAAAGCTTCTACAGAATATTATCCTCACTGTGAAACCTGTTAGATTACTTTAAAAGAAAAGCCATAAAATATTTTTTTTTCTACTAAACAATTAATGTTGTCAAATAACATCTATAGAACTGTATTAGTTACACATCTAAAAGTCAGCGTAACTTTTTCCTAAGGGAAACGGCATTTTTCCTACATACACTAAAAAGTTCCCCTCTCCATGTTCCAGAGATTCTCCCAAAGCCAGATTCCCTTTTGTTAACTAGATAGCCAGCATCCAGCTGTTTGGTTCATCGCACAGAGGAAGGAAGTTCCCTGGCTGCAAAGAATGACCCAAAATTAGAGCACAACCATGGAAAACTATGGTTGGAGGGGATGGGAAGAACAGAAGCAGCAAGTAACTTCTGCTATGAATGCTTTGTTTGGCAGCAGAAACAACGATGGGCTTTGTTGGACATGCCAGAATGTGAGCAAACACATTCTGAAAAGATGATCCTGGTTTCACCATGCAGGTGACAAAGTCTATGAAACTCACAGGTCCTCCTAACAGCCCTGCCTGCTGGAAAGTCATTCCACACATTCCCGAGCAAGAGGAGAGTGGAGTGGAAGGACACAGAGACAACTGACAAACATGTTTCTGTGTGAGAAATGGTCCCAAGCCAAGCACTACTTCTCAAGGCAACCTATTTGGTAGTTTAGGAGCCAGCCTCTCTAACTACTTCCCTGCCACAGCAGTGGAATGTACCCAAAGACAAGTGCTCGTGCCTTGTTGTGACTTGGCCATCACTAAGAAATAGCATGTCCAAAGTATCTTTTAATTGTATGTTTCTGGGACAATGATTATCTGAATCAAAACTTAACAAAAGTGTTAACTTTTATTAGGTTCAAAACCAGGCTACACCGATTAAGGAGAGAAGCCAGTCCTATAGAAGTCTATGACAAAACCACCAAACCCAGTATTTTACATTTGATTGCTGTTTCAGAGACACCATTGGAGCTTTTACATTTCAGTTATGCTAATATGAAAACTTTATTTTTTTACAATTAACACAGACCAATGCACACATGCTTATTCTCAGTAAATATCAGTTGTTACTCTAGAGGTGTTCTGTCGGCTGATTGTAAAACAGGAAATCACTCAGTATGGACTAAAATATTTCAGTCTGGGTTTTATTTTAGAGCATTAAGATTTCTATATTGACACATACCCAACACTGTCAGATTTTTTTTTTTTTTTTGAACTGGGAACCATGAAGTATTGTTTCTTAAGCAAGAACGTGTGTAATACGTCTGGTTTTAAAAGATGTTTGCCCCTGCTTTTCCTATAACAAGGCCAGATCAAAAACTGCAGGGGCAGGCTCTTTGAATTTTGAATGAGTTGTAGTCTTATGAATATCCTCAAGCATATCCAGGCAGTCAGCTTTGATCCCACATTCTGGGGAAAATATTTTTTTTTCCTGTATTGTTTCTAGTATGTTGTGCTGACAGCTCTCATGCTTTATCATATTTTGTGTCTTACCCTGAAATACCATCCTTTTTTGCATAACTGAAGTTTTGAAAGCTCTAATTTATTCATTGTAACGACAGTTAAAATTACATGTTATGTTATTCTATTAAAAGTCCTCAATCCCCCCAAGGAGGAAAGAAAAAAATAATAAATTAGCCATAATTGTGAAAAAGTAGGAGAGGAGGTATATATGAAATCATATTTTTTTTTTAACTTAGCTATTCAAAACTTTTTCCATCATAATTTCACAGATCAATCGAAAATTCAGTTTAGGACTTCCTTATAACTTCTAATAGCTAAACGTTAGCAAGATCCCAATACCTGCTCTCCACTGGGGACATGTTTGTGATATAACCTGAAATCAGAGTCATCATTGTTTTATTTCAGCAAATTTTACTAGTCCTGATTGTGAAAAAAAAGAAGGCTCAATTTGAAAGTGAAAACATTTGTTTTATCAAGCTTTAGAACATAAAAGTGATGGAGAACCTCATTTATCAGACATATGAAAAATAGGTAACACTATTGAGCAATAGCTAAGTAAATACAACTGCCATTTATCAAAAACACTCAGACAGAAAGATCAGCTGCAATCTAGGAAGACATTTCAGAATGCAAAAAAATACTTTGAGTCAAGAGGGCTTCAGTTTTCTTCTTAAATGTTTTTAGAGAAGGATTTATAGGTAGAAGGAGAATAAGAGCCACCGGATTTTCAAAACCAGGGTCAAAACTAATCTGCATAAAGTCCAACTGTGTATTGACATTCATGACCGCAGCTTGTAAGCACTACTGACATATAAATAATAAAACACTGAAAGCACCTGGAAAGCACAGACTCAAGAAAGTAAGATGGAAACAGAACTGTTCAGTAAAAGCTCTGGTGATTTTCAGATCAAGTCCCTGCTCTCCCACCCAAACTTTGCAGAAACTCAGAACTACACCAGAACTTTAGCATATCTTCAGATACGTGAAGGGACACAATGCTACAGCAGAAAATCCAAGAGTAACTGGGGTAAAACCTTTAGGTTTTAAAAATTCACTATTAAAAACTTAGAGAATAGAAACTTGCATAATGGAGAGAAGGGAGACAAGTCAGACCGCTACAAGGCATTGATCTTCTAACAGACAACACATAAATGTTGCTCAAATGAGGTATCACTTAGTTTTCCCAGGTCACTAATCACAGCACAGTAACTAAGTACGGTCAGAAAGACTGTAGGCCAGCAGGAAGAAACAACAAAAAGGTACAAAACAACCCAGTGATGACGCAAACAACTAAGAAAAAAACAAAATAAAACAAAAAACAGAAAGAAGACAGAGAACCAGTTTATCCCTATTAGTTACGTTTGGCTTTCCAATAGAGTGGACACACACAGAATAATTAAGCAATTAAGGGTCAAAGTAACTTTACACAGAAAGAGTAAAATGAAAACAGCTCTTTGACACCTGTCATGTTCTAAGAAGGCTTGCAGTATACAAGTACACACTACAAATTCACACAGATAAATGGAAACATCATTGTGCCAGGTTCACATGGGCTCGTAATTGCTTTAAGGCTTGGGGTCTGAATCATCTCAAAAACCCTGGGTAAAATTTTTAGTTTGCATCAAGATAAGATTTTTAACATGAGCAAGCCCAAGGTTTCTCAGCTCAGCCTGTGGGTTTCAGCTGAGCTTCCAGGGAAGCTGAAGCCTAGGTTAGAACATGTAACAAAACAAGCAAGTGTCTCTGGCAATAGGTAGCCCCAGGTTTCCCAGGCACTGCCTGAAAAAGCAGCTTTTTGTAGTAATGGGCACTAGTACATTCCACAAACCCTAAAGAAAGCTTGTAGCAACAGTATATGTATAATCATATAAATCCCGTAAATTCTACAAAACAGTCCTGAAGTGTTTATACGCACGCTGTAAATTGACCAGGATGTGTACAGTGCAACAGCTTAATATTTCATTAGCTATTCCAAGACTTTTTCAAGACAATTGGCAAAAATTGCAGTGCATGTTTCAGCTGCTCCCACCCTTAAACACTCAGCAGTTTCTGCAACACACATATTCCTTCCCAAATATCATAAAACAAGCAAGCAGGGTCTGATTCAAAGCTTGCCGAAGAAGTCAATAATACTTCTTTGCTAAATTTATTCAAAAAAACCACAAAACAAAAAACACCTGCACAGATGAATTTCAGCACCCACCAAGGTAAAAGAAAAAAAAATAATACTTACTTCCATTGTGCTTTGGAGATTGCATCTTTTGAGTGTAGAGAGTCAGACAGAAGCCAGTTGCTATCAGAGAGACTGCTAATATCGTCAGTTTTGAGAAGAATAAACAAGAATCTCCTTCACTAAAAATGGAAGATCAAAATAATTTTGAAACTATTTATAAACTCAGCACTCCTTTCAATCTTCCATCAATTAAAGCAGACATTGTGCTGCTGTAATTGCTATTGAATTCACATGCTTCCAACTAATATACAAATACTTTTTGTGCATGCCAGGTTACCTTCTGTAGTGACTTGCAATACAACAGCAGATAGCACTTTAAAATCAGGTTGGGTTTGGGTCCACAACCAAATCCCCACCCCCTATAATGGCCAACTCTGATCACCTGCACCTTCTGCCAACCAGCCAGATGCTCTGCCTCTGTCAACATGAAGTTAAAAACGTTACCAGAGGGACAGGGAGAAAGCAACAGTTTGGGGAAGAGCAGAGTAGGAAGACAGTAGTGTGTCTCCCACCCACTTTTAAAATAGGACTCAGGAGACAAAAGCTTCACTTGGGCCTCATGGTAGACCTGTAACAAAATCATAGGACAAATGCTGAATGCCTCAACAGACAAGCAATACCAACCACTCATACCCAGTTTATTTTGCTGCCATTGCAAGTGATGTGATAAGACAGAACCAAAAAGCAAAAATGTTTTAGTAAATATGTCATTTTTAGGGCAGAAACATCTTGAGGAAATCATTGGCATGCAATAGCACTGAACACAGCGATTGTTTCTTTAATGAACGTTTTATTTTTCGCAATTCCCTCTCCCCTCCCCCACCAAGGCAAACTAACTGGACAAGCTTATTCCTCACACAGTTGCACCAAGGTCATAAAGAGTTTAGTATCAATCAAAATTACTAAACATGAACAATGAGAATATTTACTCAAACCAGACAGAAGCAATCATTCTGCTCCAGAGTACAAATCAATTCCCTATGACAGGTGTCAGGAGCTAATTCTAATTCTATTTCCCCACTTAAGAACCTCTCGCCTGTTCTTTGGGAGCATCCAAGACCACTTGAGACTGCAGGGTTACATCGGCTGTCCAGCATCAACTCCCTCGTCCCTGAATAATCGAGACCTTCCCTCCTACCTCTCAACTACAGTACAATTTTTTCAGTAGCTGACTGCTCCGGGTAGCGTGCAAGGGCACTTCTGTGGCATGGAGTGGAGGTTACAGACCCCCCATGGGACTTCTCCATAGCACCCAACTCCAACTTGGCAGTTTCCTGCTGCACAGTTTTCCCTCCTGAGCAGGGTGAAGCTGATGGGGGAGCAGTTATGACTGCAGCAGAACACATTACTCTAACGTGTCAGACTATCTAATAAGTTAAAAAAAGAATACCCTAACTTCATGCTCAACACCTCTCTCTCTGGCTGTTCTTGGCATGCTATTTTTATATATATTAGAATAAAAAAGTTTACAATGTGTTCAGTAAGCTGAGAGCCAAAGTGAGGCCATCCTTAAAAAATGTTCAGTTTCCTATTCCCAACCAACTGCTCCTAGACTAATGTCTGCAACTACACTCTTACTACTAGGATGGAGGTTTAATTGTTCATAGATTTCTTGTTTGTTGCAGTGGGCTCATCATAGAGGAGCAAATTCATCAAAGGCTCCCCTATAATAAGAAAACAACAACAAAAAAACAACCCAAACCACATAAAAAAACCTAGAGCAATTTCTGAAGGACCTAGAATTTAGAGACTGCATGGAAGATTTCCCAGAATGAAGTGACCATGAATGAGAAGAAAGAACACAGCAGGTCTGAAAAGGATGATAAAACATACAAGAAAGACTATACCAAAATAGAATAACATCAAACTGATTTTGCTGAGACATACTCTCTGTTTGTCTAAATTCGATATATTTGCTTTTGCTCTTTAAAGTATTCTGATTGAATGGCACAGCTGTGAGGCTGTTGTAAAGCTTTGGTACAATCCTGATCATTCTCAACAACGATTTTTAAGCCACAGCAGTATTGGCCAAATCTTGATTTTTATTTATTTATTAAATAATCTAGCTAAATTAAACACTGCTATGCAAAGCTATACATTATAACATGACCGGAAAATTTTGGATGGAACAAAAATTTACTGACAGATTGTCAGCAGTATCAGATTCTTATCCATCATGTCCAATAAATGCACAATCTTGACTGTTTTCTTATTGTAAAAAAATAAGATAAATAAATCATCCCACAAAAAAAACAGTTAAGAAAGTTCAGGATGTAATCACAATGTAATCACAATGTGATTACAATTCTTTTTGGGTAAATTAAGTCACAGTCTTTGGCCATAACATGACCCAAAGTATGTTGTAATGGTCCACAAATTAAGTGCCTTCTATATGTTATGACTTAGGTATGTACTGCAAAACTTGGCTTCATCATACTTCAAAATATCAGAAGAGAAATTTTTATGTCCTATGACAGAATGCTTTATTAAAAATAATGAGGTTTCAAGAACTTATAATATTTGCAGGAAAGAACATTTCAGCAGGGAAATACATCTTTGCAGCATTTATAGTTTTACAGTGAGGCAAGTTATATCAGCTTCAAAAAAAAAAAAAAAAAAAAAAAAAAAATCTGAGTGGTCAACGTACAGAGAAAGCCCAGGAAAATGAACAAGAGAAAAGCTGCCCTATCTGA
>NW_015090922.1:30325320-30338533 GCF_001431845.1 Calidris pugnax | reverse complement strand
AGGAAGCAACGTGCAAAACTAGGAACGTTTTTCAGGAGAAAACCTTTGCTGGATTCCTTACTCCTTACCAAGTTATATAAGCTTAAAAAAAAAAAAAAAAAAAAGAAAGAAAAATCACAACAAAACCTACCAGCCTACACAAATATGTTCAGGTCCTCTCTTACTACAGCATCAACATGAGAACACCCCTCGTGTACGCACATACACCAGCTAGACAGGCTCTCTCTCTCACACATCCTTTGACACAACCGCTCCTGCCCCTGCGTGCTTGCACACAAACACTGCGCTCACATGTCAAGCTTCTCACACGTAATCAATCCTCCAGGCCCTGGCGCTCTCTCACACGGACACAGACACGCTTCAACCCTCCGCCTCCATTAGAAAAAACACGTGAAACATTTGTCACTATTTAATCTCCCAACCCAAGTCAGCCAAACAGGCCCCATCTCAGCCCCAGACGCCCCAGTCTGCCTTTGCCTTTTGAGCAATACAATCCTCACAAATAGACCATTCTTTTTGCTACTCCAGACCTAATATTAATTTTTTTTCCACCCCATCTCTTCTCCTTTCACTGCCCTATGCCCCATAGAAGGAGGCCCTGTACTGCTGCTCTTTCCAGCAGTCAGGCCTCAAGCAGCTGAGTGCCGTACGCAGCACTGCCAGGGCCAAGGGATGTTTTGCAACGTGCAGCGTACCACAAACTACCTACTGAAATCAGCGGGAACCACAAGTTTCCCTCTCTGTTAATAACTTCATACTTCACTTTTCTTTGATTGATGAGCGTTTCGGGAAATGGGCACAAAGAACGAATGTTTTTTTTTTTTAAATCTAGTAACCATAGGAAGAAAAGAAGGAGATCTACGCTTCAAATCATCAACTGACTATGCCTTCATTTCATTTCTTCATTGAAGAGATCTACACTTCAAAACATCAACTGACTATGCTTTCATTTCATAGGCAAAAATGGAAGGAGGGACAATTTTAATGTTTGTGGCAAACCTCTCAAAGTGCAGCCACAGGAGCGAGGGGTCTAAAAGAGACACTGAAGCTTTGGTTCCAGCATGTAAAAGATATGCTGGCCAAAACATAGAAGAAAAAAGAAAGATCACTTTGTTTACAGGGATCTCAACGGTGCTGCTGAAGGCAGTATGCTGGACTTTGAAGGAGCAGGATCAAAAGCAAGGCTTAAGTACCTTTGGCATTTCAAGGAATGCTACAGTACCCCTCCAACCAGCGCAGAAGGTTACTATTACTCACAAAGGTGTTTAAACACTATGGAAGACCTCTCCTGGTTAAATGTCACTTTAAACCAGTTCTCTTTCTATCCCCAGATTCAAAACAGAAGTCCACATCTACCCTTTGTTCCACAGAGATCCCTCAGTACCACTGGTGGTGATACTGTCATGTGGGAGCTTACGCCAGTCCTGAAGAATTGGTACAAATTCCTACCTGGCGACGAAACCAGAACATAAACCTCAGTATCTTAAATACTGAAAAGTCTCCAAATTCAGGATTAAACTACAGAGTTTCTTCCTAGCATAGAGAGCACCAAACCCACATCCACCCTAAAAATGAACAAACAAATAATGGACATTTTGTTGCTTTCTTCTCAAGATGATTAAGTTGGTGTGTACTTTAAGAAAGGCTTAGATATATCTGGAATCTAGCTTTACCTAAATATTCACTTTATTATCAGTTTTTTTGTTTTGATCTGCAAACCCTTTGAAGAAGGAACCGTTACATGACGTGTTTGTACAGCCTTGGGATAATGACACCTACCAGGGCTGTGACTTACAGCAAGACTATGGGGTCCCAAGAAGATTTGGGAAAGGTGTCCACTTCCCTCTTTTGGTAAACGGAGACATAGTTGGGGATCTCTGCAGGCAATTAAGTCCTTTCATTAATGAGTGAAAGAAAAATGGCCTACGGGGGAAACTGTCATTCAAAAGTCTAGGAACCGTGCATCTCCAGCAGGACTAGCAAGCAGCCTTAGACATGACTGCAAAACGGAGCTTTTAGACAAGCAAATGCATATCAGACTTTGCTGAAAGCAAAGCCCCTAGAATCGACTGCCTGTCTTCATAGCAAGTGCTTCATGCAGTGGTATGAGCAGATTTCAGAATAGAGAAGTCTGTCTGCTCTATGACCCCCTGACCTAGGGGAAATTGGAGATCCCATATCTTCCTTGACTTCATGCTGCTTTCATATTTCACATCACACCGCACCTCTCACCTAACTGTACCTGGTGTCTGTGCTCTAGTAGAAACTAAATTGAGACAGAAAACCTGTGCAAGTAACAAGGACTATTAAAACTATTAGTGAAAAAAATAATGTGAGGACTGTTTGCAAATGAAAGAAATACCATTCCATGATATTCTAGTTGGGGCCACTCTTGTTGGGACTTTTTTATTAAGCTGTTATTAATAAACATTAATTTTGAATTGCGCACAAGCCTGAAAGGAAGGAGTTCTTCAAGAGGAGCTTCACCACAGAAAGCTACAAATGAAAGATGGCTGGACCACTGCTAAGCCCCAAATCCTGTCCTACCACTTCATTACTTGCAATGTCCCAGAAGCTTCCATTGACAAACTGTGTATGTTTCCAACACAAGAGGCCAGAATGGAACTATTTCAATGGAGCAGACTGCTACAGGTGGAGAGATCATTTGTGAAGGCTGCTAAGAGAGTGTGCTCTTTGGCTTCAACCTAAAAATTACAGGCTGGTGGGTCATACTGTTAGCAAATAGCAGGGAAAATGTTTGGCTTGTACAAATTTCCTAAAAACTTTGCTCTCAGCTTTTTTTTCTTTTTCTGTTGGAACACCATGGAAGCTGGCCCTCCTACCTAGCACTTGTGTGTTCAGTGTGCCAGCCAGGAAAGATCAGGTAACATTTCTCAGGCTGCCTTTGGTCTCATCTTAGGATATAAGAAAGACCTAAATAACATAAATTGAGAAGCATCTGGTCTTCTCTTTTCCAATGCTGTCCTGCTGACAGAACCTACCTCTTTGATCCCTACATACATATGAAAACATGAAAGAAACAAAATCAATACAGGCTGTCTCTTCTCTTAAAGCAACCACCGCTTGGTTCTTTAATTGGTGATAGTCCTCCTCCAGAAGATCCTAGTGCTGGGAGATAGCTCCAGTAAACACAACAGGAGATATGTCTCAAATGCCCATTTTATTTAAAAACAAGTAATCCTGGCCCACAAAAATCCCTCCCTTCCCTTCCACCCAAAGGCGATCCAAAGGATTTTCTAAGGCAAAGGTGTTGTTTATACTAACTGCCTGTTGCTTAGACAAGAAGTGGGAGAAGTCAGTAACCTTGATATAAAACATCTGTTCAAGCCACTATAAGATAAATGATCCACTACTGGAGGCAAAAATGCCTCCTCAGATGAGGAAAAAAAAAAAGTTTAGGAAAACCCAAAAGCCAGACTTTCAAACAGTAATTGACCCCCAGACTAATGTGAAGGTAGACCTATCAAAATTGAGAACATGCCTGCTTGTGACTACTAAATAAAGAAGCCCACTTACAATAAAGGTAATCCAGATTATTCGTCTCCTGTGGTGAAAGAACTCTCACAACATACTTAAGGTGTTTGAAATGTGAAACATCCATGAAAAGACAACAGAAGACATTTGAATGCTGTAGAAGTTTATTACAAAAAAACAAGTTGAGCAAACATTTTAAACATTTATTACACACTATATTCAAAAGTTATATCCATACCTGTTGCTTGGAGTCTCATGCCAGATTCAACTCAGTCACCTTAAACATCACACCAGGAATATTCACAGTAGGCCCCTCACCAGCTCAAGGAAGGGTGAGAACAGTGGATGAATGTTCATCCCAGTCTCCCTTTCCCAAGCAGCATCAATTTGTGGCTCTCGAGTAGTTAAGCAGATCCCAATTGTACTGGCCAATGCAATACCTCTAACTTTAACAATTTTCCCTATGTAAGGATGTGACTTAATGTCATGTACCATATTCTGTGCCATGTCAGCAAGGACAACTTTGATTCCAGAAATAAAATTCTATTCCTACCTATGCTCAAATTCAAAGTATTGCACCTAATAATTCAGATTTGGAAAACAAAGCTAAATATCATTATAATATCTAAAATTATCAATTTTAAATCAGATCTGGTAGGCTGGTAGAAATAAACTTCTTAGAGAAGAAGAAAAAAAATAAATCTACAGATTCCTACAAAAGTAAAAGTATCTTTTCTGGCAGGTATAGAAGTTCTGGCCTGCAGTTAACCAATACCAATAGTCAAGCTGGGGAATTCTGGGGTAACAGAAAAAAGTGAAGAAGCAGAGAGGTTGCAGACTTAGAAAGTATAGCAAATTATTTTTATTATTAATAAATACATATATATCACTCCACTTTTGTAATGATTTCCTCCATTTTTTCAGTACATCCTCGAACTCTTACTATGTATCATCTGCTCCACCTGGATAATTCAGCTACCTGTTTTGGAGTAGGTGCTTCTCATCTTCTGCTACCTGACAAGCAGACTCCTAAGTTTCAGTTATTTTAAAATACAAATGCCCACATGCAACAAGCCAGTATAAAAAAATAGCATAATTAATTCTGCAGAATAAGATGGGGATGACACAAAAACTCATCTCTTTTTCCTTTGTCAGTCCCTAACCCCACTCCTTACCAAGTCCCAGATCTGACAAGATGGGGATCATTCATGCTCTAGAAAGCAAGTTCCGAGCAGAGAAGGTTGATTTAGAATGAGGACAAGGAAGAAGTTGTTTTACCAGGATGAAAAAGCACAAGAAAGCAAAATGAACAAACGTGGGTACAACTACGGCAACATGTAGGCAGCACAAAGAGACATTTGGGTTTGTTCAGCATTGCCTTGCTGTGTTTGTGCTCTTCAGTGATCAGCAAATTGTGAGAGAATATCTGCTTTTACCAATCTCGCCGAGCTGATGAAACAGCTGAAGAAGTTCATAGCTTCTGACCTCAGCTGAAGGGATGGTCACAATAGCATAAGACCCATCATGTCTGATCATCATTTAAATAAAAATAACTGAAGCCTTGTAAGACAAAACTTGACAGGTAAGGCACAAAAAGCTACTTACAAAAACCAAAACATACAAACACCCACAAAAAAAACCCCACCAAAAAACCCCACAAGCCTAACCTGGTATTAATGCTGTGTAGGCATATCATTACAAATATTAAAAACTTATGCAGGACTTTAGTAATAAAGTCTGGAGTTTTACAAATGCCATGCTCGAGACATATTCCATCTGTCATAACCCTCAATACCACAGCTGTACAGTTCACCAGCACTTCTCACAGCACCAATATGGCATTCCCTTTCATGCAAGGACATAAGGTAGATGAGGAGTTACTAAATGTCTCTTCTTCTTTCTTTTTCCTAATAAAAAGCAAAAAGCTAAGAGAACTAAAAGTTACTGAAAAGCAGAGCTGTGCCAACAGTTTCCAGTGATGACCTGACATGATTTTTCCTCCAACTGACATCCAAGTGGTTATGGAGTTTATATAGTCCAGCCCAGCACTCATTTCCAAATGAACTTTCTGTACCATATCGTACTCCAGAGACATCTGGAGGATGGAGGAAAATGGTTAAGGAAAATCATTAGCTTATACATTATCATAGCGCTTATTTAGGTTTTCTAAATTAAGCATAAACAATCGGAGAGGAGGAAAGTACAGACATGTCCTGCAAGAGAATCTGAAGGATCGTTTTAGAGGGGAAAACTAAAATGGAGGAATCCAACATAAAACACCAAAAATATGGTGAAGGGATCTGGAAAACAAAGTCACAGCATTCCCTGTTTGGAATCTTATCCTGGATTTCCATTTTCAATAAATCTGTGTAAAAATCTTTATTGTGTCTTTATTGTAAGGAAGCAAATACAACATGCGTTCCAAGAGCCATACTGAAACCCCTCCCAACTTTTCCTAGCACCACAACCAGTAGCAAAAAGCTCCACTGGTCAAACAGAACTCTGTAATAACCTTGCGCTACTATAGCCTTCACAGTGTCCTCCTCCTCAGTAACACCCAATCTTATTATCTTTCATAAATTCCCCTGCATAACACCCAAAAAAGCCCAAACACCACCACCACCCCCCCCAAAAAACCAACCAACCAAACAAACAAAAAAACAACCAAAAAACCACCAGTAAACCACTCCTCCTGATCACCAGGTGGGTTTTGTTTCCTTTCCACTAGATTTAGTAGGCAGCAGAAAATAAACAAAAAACCCCAACTATCCTAAAACAATACTCCCTCCTGGTAAACAAAAGGTGTCTAAATACCCCTAGCAAAGTATCTTAATAAGTGAATGACCTTTTCTTTCCTCCTCTTTTTTTTTTCTGATACAAGATAGACTTTTAACAGCAGAATAAAATACTAAGAACATTTAGTTTCTTTTAAAGAAAAACATTTTCAAGCAGATTTTTTTTAAAAAAAGATGATCAAACAAGAATTTCTGTATGTCTAATATAATTACTTTCAAAAATACTGACTTTTGGTTTTAGTAAAAGGAGACGGGATATTAGACTCAGTGAAGAAGCGTCACCCTCAGACAGTTACACAGTGCAAAGGACCACCTTACCGTACCAGAATGAACCCTAAGCTATTTAGCTGTTTAATTTGTATAACTAACTGGTGTCATGCAAGCTGATTCATGACAAGTCTGCAAAGACTTGGAACAGTGTCTATGTATTTGGAAACAGAGGTCATTGCATCAAAGGTCATGAAATGCCACCTAAGACACTATGTGGTTTGCCATGACTATGAAAACAGCAAAACAAGGCAAGACCATTATTTTTTTTTTTTCTGAGCTTTTTTGGCTTGGAAGTCTTGAAGCAAAACATCCTGGCCAAATCCTGCTTGAGTTTGTCTGACTTTGGAATTTTTTCTCTCACCGACATGCCCCATTCCATCATGCCATTTGAACAGTAACATTATTGCAGAGGAGAGATGCAGCTGACTACCATAGAAATGGGCATTTCTCAGGAGAAGTGAAATAGTGTCAAGAAATTGTAAATAAAGGTAGGAGCAAACAGCCAGAACTTCCTCGCCCATCCTTCCTTTGCTCTCCTTGCAGGCCTACCAGAAAACACTCTTTGCTTTGTTTGCTGCTTCCCTTCTATCAATCTCATGGTTGTCTTCACAGGACTTGATAGTATTTCTGTGAGGTAAAGAAAAACACTTTGCACAAGACTCACTTACTGCAGCACTGAGACAGAGAAGAGATGAGTAAATAGAGGAAGATAAAGAAGAAAGAGTTCAATGACTTTAAACAAACAAACAAACAAAAAACAAAACCAAACCTAAAAACCAGAAAATGGGCAATTTTAAAAATACAGCCCTGTACATGTGTGCCAGATTTATTAGATTGCAGGCTCTTTGGAGCAGGGACCATGCAAGACAAGGTGCTTATTCAGTGCTCAAGCACAAGCTTGCAATCAGCTGAGGCTGCCTTTGGACATGACCTCATTGTAAAAACATTACCCTCGATCACAGTGGTCCTTGAAAACTGCCTCCTGGCTAGTTGATCCTTATTACAGATTTCACAGTAGCTATTAGCTATATTTGCATCTGCGTCTTTAAAAAAATGAGAGAGAGACAGATACCTGGGGAGTTGCGGGGGGTGAAGTAAAAAAGCACGTCTGAACAGATGATCTTTACAGTCCCCCCCCTCCTGCTGCTAGAAGCTTCCCACTCAGCTTCTGCTCCTATTTGTTCATCTTTCTCTGGCAAGAACTGCTCTTAACTGTGTTAATTTTCCTTTTTGTGGGTTAATGTTGGGTAACGCGCTTGCAATTGCCCACAACTAATAGATTTCCAGTGATTGACTTTACTGCACTCCTGGCAGTAAGTAGGGCATATTTCTTGAACCGGGGTCATTTTAAGGGATTCCAGAAAGTACCCTCAGACACTTCATAGCTTCATTTAAACAGCTACTTTCTTGGTTCCATGCAGGATTTTGAGCAAGAGGACAGTATCTTCAAAGGGAGGTCACTATCCCCTAGAATATTAAGTGAGAACCATTTCAAGAGTTTGAACAAAGCATGAAGCATGACCTTTTTTCATTTATTTATTTAAGGCTAAACTTGGCAGATATGAAAATATCCAACTGTAGTTAGACAGCCATGATCTCAGCCTCTGGCTGTGCAAAGACATCTTAAATCTGTAGGTTCTGTGCAGATCCAGAGGATTTTTGCCAAAATGTTTCCTGAATAAAGTTAAGTATTCCTTCATGTTAAGCTTTATATTTTTTTCTTCCTCCTTCCTTCATATTATATCCCTATTATAATCGCAAATTAGAAATATATAATGCTTTAGGATTAGCAGTGCTTATTCTGCAGTTTCCTAGCCAAAAATGACTGCTATCATTCTTTAATGATTAAAAAAAGGTTAAGTGTCATGTATCTTCTGCCTTTAAAAAACAGTGAGGTGCAGCCATTTCCTAATTACTCTCCATTTACCTGGGAGCAATACAAGGATAAGACAACATATTCCTACCAAGGAAAACCTCAGGAGCACCCAAAGCCTGGGTTGCAGTTGCAGAATGAATGGTATCTGTCAAGAGCATCCTGCAAGAAGTTACATACCAGAAGCCACTTGCATCATTAGCTGCAAAGGCCTAGATAAAGGGTTATCTAGATTTTTTTGGCCTTTCAAAACCCAATAAAAACATTGTATACAGCATATATATGTATACGTATATAACGACAATGATCTCTTCCCAGTGTAAATCAACCCGTTCCTTGGATTTAGTAGCTTCACATCTTTATGAAAACCTTCTCCAAAGCTGCACGTGCAGCATTAGCAGAGGTGTAGGTTTAGGTTTCTTTGCAAGTAGTAGCTACCACCAGTCAGGACTGTGGCTTT
The DNA here is from genome assembly GCF_001431845.1 of Calidris pugnax. NCBI lineage: Eukaryota > Metazoa > Chordata > Aves > Charadriiformes > Scolopacidae > Calidris > Calidris pugnax. The sequence goes on along the minus strand of NW_015090922.1, from coordinate 30,329,640 downwards.
GTATTTCACAGAGTAGAGAGGAAAAGATGACCACCTTTCTCCCTACCTGTGCAGACTAACTGCAGTGGGTCTTTCCTTCCCCCAGCTGTGGCAGAGGAAGGTGTGTGGTTAGGTCACAGTTGTCCTCCTGTACAGTTTTAAATCTGCGGAGCTGCATACTACCATGGCTGATGTGCCAACTGTGGGCCTTTCATCTAGTCAAATGCTTGTGTCTCAAACCCTGAAATCCCAAGTGTTTTCAAACTTCCTCATGCTAAGGTAAGCATATACAGTTTGAAATTAACAAGCTATACAAGTCAAAGGACAAGTGGTATAACAAGGACCAATGTTCAAACAGGACCTTCTGCAGAAAAATATCTGGGTCTTAAGAATTAGTCTGTTTCAGGTACCGTGATCAGAACCCAATATAATCCACATGATTTGCCTCAAAACCCTACATGGGCCACAGAATCATCTCGTGGATCAGAAGTTTCACTGCAAGAAAATGCTGCAGTTCTTCATATACTACTGCAGTTCTACACATACACATTTTGTTCACATACAGAATAGAACAAAACAAAACAAAAAAATCCACCAACATCCCCAAAATACTGAAGGCAAGAGCCTTGAGTTACCCAATGCAAAAATTGGCCTGTGCAACATTTCTTGCATTTCCAAGAAGGTACTGACCTTCTTAAGAAGCAAGGCCTGCCTTACACTGAGGAAGAAGGGCAGAGCAGAGAGAACTGTCCACATCTCCCTCCACTGAGAACACTCTTCATGCCCTTCAGGCACGTTCGACTGTTCTCTACCACTGCCCAGTCAAACCATGGTGTGACTCAGTGAGCCCTTTTTGGGTTTGCCCTTGAAAGAGACTAGAAGCACTCATGCTGTGTTACACAGACAGCAAAAGCCAGCTGAAAAGCAGGAGGAAAGCCACTTACTCAATTGTTTCTTTGACAGCCTCTAGGTGTGAGTACCCCTAGTTCCGTATCTGGCAAGGTCACACAAAGCTGAAGCCACCTGTGACTTACTTAATTTTTTTCCCCCAAGACAGCTGAGAAACTTACATGGGCAGTTAAAACAGAGACCTACCACCTGATCTTACTTATTTGCAATCCTTAGTTACAAAACATAACATTAGAAAGCAATTAACAATATACGGAGCAGATCTGCAAAGCCTGAATAATTATAGACAGCATAAGCCCATCTTGGCTGTATCCATGCTAAAAGAAATATGACAGAAAAATAAATCAGGTGAATAAAGACTAAAAGTGGAAAAAAGAATCGGAGGTTTCATGGGCAAGGTCTAGAAAGTTAACTCAATCACAAACAGAACAGTCAATTTGCATATTTTGCATAGATATAATTTGTTGTGCTAACCTACCACCTACATAAAGATTAAGACAATTGCATAAAAAATACTATGAAAAAGGGCTATTCTTGAAGATCATGGTGTTCTGACATTTAGCCTGTGCTTATGCAGAGGTTGCCTTCTTCAGGTGCCTTGACATCTTCTCTCTGTCATTTTTCTATCTTCATCTCTAAATTTAAGTAAGCCTTCCCTTGAAAGCTGAACGTCTATTAGTGCTTTCCAAGTACAATCTGAGGATTATCTTTGTTTCCTATCTCATTTCTTATAATTATCATTTCATACTGCTGTCATGTATGACTCCTCCACTTCTGATCCATATTGTACTGGTTTTCATTTTTAATTTTCCTATATTATGTCTGGGCCCAACACTAGCTAAAAAACAATGTAAGAATCAATCTATTACCAACTGCCGCTCAGCTGAGGTACGGTACTTAACTAAAACACAGCATGGATGGCTTTAATACAGCTTGACACCCAAAGTACAGCTGCTAATTCCACATGTTAGCAGACATACTAGGAACAAGCTTAGGAACACAAGCTCAATCGCCCAATGTGTGGGCACACCTTAAATGTCAACATTATTAGCCATCACACTGTGACTGAACTGATAAACACACAAAACCGACTGTATTCTTGCCCATCAAACCCAGACAGCGTCCCTCTTCTCCTCCTCCAGCACAAAGCCACAACTGTTGCTCACTGAGTTGCCAGGGTTTCTGCATTATCACTAGTAACTTAAAAACAGGATTACACCCAAATAGTACAAAAACTTTAAGGCCACAGGGTGAAAACGCAAAGCAGCTTTATTAATAAACAAGTACTTTGTTACAGATTATTAGAGTCTCTGGTTTTGCATATTAACAACACAATGCCTTTAAAAAATAAATACATCTGCATTTTAATGTCACTTGGCTTATGCAACTCTCCTCCTTTCCAGATAGAAGCACTGGACTCAGATGTGTTCAGAAACCACGGCAAGGTGGCATCATCAATAAAACCCAGCCTCCTGCCAACACTGTGTGATCAGGTGAACGTGGACACCGTACCAGGGAGACCAAGACTCTCCCTCATACATTTCACAGTAAACGTAGATACGCATCAGCCATTCCTTGGCTGACCAGGAATAGGGAAGCAGCTTCAAGCATTTATGAGTGGCTAAGGAAAACAAACAGAAACAATACAACATGTGGTTAGTAAATCCAGGAGATTCACACAGATTTTCATTCTACCGGAAATTAAAGGAAGCCTGCAAAGTTTATACATTTTCAATTTCACTTCCTTTATAATTCTCTCACCTTTATGACTGTGCTCTCTATTTAGCTTTTTCTCTGAGTTTTAGAAGGCATCCTAAGTCAAGTCTTTCTTCTCTGTCAGGCAGGTTCTCCATTTCCCAGGCAGCACTTCTACAAGTCAGGGGGGCACCTCAGACCATGTGAGGGCCAGGCTCTCCAAAGATTAGTCCTAGTCCCCTCCGAGATGCCACTCAGGCTCCTTGTGCAGTCAGAAAGATGAAGATCTATCACTGAAGATCTATTTCAGAGCCACTCTCTCCCTGCTGACTCCCTAGGCAGGGAGACAGCAACCCCCAGGTGGTGACCAGCCAACTGCACAACTTAACTCCATTTAACAAGCAGTTGCTACCTTGTGTTAACACTTACTGGTACACTGGAGTATCACCCTCTGCAGGCTGGGGCCAGCCAGGAGGATGGACTAACATCTTGCACTCACAGCCAGATGGAAATGGGGCTACAGCACCATCATCACAGTAACCATCCTACAACTTCACAAAGCCCAAAACAGAGTCGCAAATAGTTATCACAAAGCTTCAAGAGATGCTTTTCCTGGAAAGGCTGGTTATTTAACTAAAGTCCCATTTTTAAAAGTCACTCAGGAGACTTCTCCACTGCTTTTTGCTGAAATTTCAATTCCTGACTCACTAGGCGTTTTTATAGCATTACCATCCATGCTACATGACCAGCATAGCTGAAATGTCTAAGTGCCCACAAATAATTAAAAAGTCGTCTCCATTTTTAAAATGTTTGGATAAATTTATTTATAGGGCAAGTCAGTAATTCACCCAAAGTCACACTTTCCAACCAAAGCAACTTAGTCAAGTACTTAAAATGCCACCCCTTTCCCTATGGCTCTGCCTCATGTCATCAGTTGGGACAGCTTTTTCCCCCTCCAATGCCGATAGTGACCTCACAGCTTATTAGCAGCGGCTCAGGACCAAGCTGTACTGGGCAGAAGAGTCCTCTCCTACGTGGAAACACCGACTCAGCAAAATGCTCAGCCACTAGCCTTTGTATTTTACTTCAAACAAGGCTCATAAACTTATACCTAGGCACACACTAACGTACCTTTCTGAAACAAACGGGAGCAGAAAAGCTCCTCAACAGTCTTTATGAGACAGTGGCTGGGAAAGCAAGTCAGCAACAGCACCCGAGGAAGATATTTTTTCCAGGCAATGCTTACAACGCTATTTCACAGCATATATACTTTGTCCCCACTCTCTCTTCCCAAACATTTTGAATTCTCCTTAGCTTTACATCTTTCCAACATTCTCAGTTTGCAACTTCACATACATTGAAGTGGGTTGATAATATCGTCTTCCTTTTCAGCATGTTGAATTTGATCCTCTGAAACAAGAAGTTAGACCCCATCTATCATTCACAGCATCTGGAAGGCAGATCTTCCACTGTCTCAGAAGAAAGAGATCAAAAACTCAGAATCTAACACATGAAATTATCAGCAACCATTGAGCTAACCAGCTTTGGGAAGCACGGTTTCTTTTCCATTAACAAAGCCCTTAAAAAGCTGTTGCTGCCTTTTTTTTTTTTTTTTTTTTTTCTTTTGGCTATCAGTAACATTCCCCCACAACCTTTCAATAGGCAGCTTTCCTGTACGGACTCAGCACATGAGAGGCAGGCAACTCTCCTGTTATGGCTGTACAAAGCATCTAACGT
>NW_015090922.1:30319568-30325227 GCF_001431845.1 Calidris pugnax | reverse complement strand
TTGGGCTAACCAGCTTTGGGAAGCCCGGTTTTTTTTCCATTAAAAAAGCCCTTAAAAAGGTGTTTCTGCTTTTTTTTTTTTTTTTTTTTTTGGTGACACAACCCTTTTGCTCTGAACACTCAAAAGGATCACTTTTTTCTGTGCTATTACAGTAACAGGACAAAACCCAAGCTGTACAATAATTCCCTTCTCTTTCCCATGCCCTCACAAACGCTTAAGTCTCTGCTGCTAAACTCCTTAGCTCTGAGTAGCCAGATCTTCCAGAATGGGATCCAGAGACGAGAGAGGTCCTGTTGGTTTCAGGGATAAGAAGCCAAGTGGAAAGAAAAAAATGGTCAAGACACAGAGGATGGAGAAAAGTAAATACAGGAGAAACTGAAATTTGGAGAATTTCAGGAGAAGCGCAAATTGCACACACTCAAGGGAAGAACTGCTTTGCTTTTCCACCTGTACCAAAGAAACCATGAAGATCAACAACAGTGTGCAGAGCTCAAAGGAATTGCAATACTCACTTGTGTGATAAAACAACAAATGGAGTAAAGACTGTAACTTTAATTGTATTGATGAAGACCGAGGCAGGGGGAAAGGAGAACCGTCATTCAGAAGTTGGGCTCAATTCTGATTTCCATTACATCAATGTAAGCCTTGAATAACAGGACAGAATTTGGTTCCCTGTATCTGATGATCTCACATTAAGATTTAATAATAATCAATAACTTAATACCAAAGTTCAAGACAAACATAAGTGCTAAGCACTCACACAAATCATCTAGTATTAGTCAGAGAGAATAGTTTAGTATAAACTGCTCCCCCTAGTAATTATTAGAGAAGTACCCTTTGCGTAGAAGTGACCCTCAAGAGGGCTTTGGTTAATCATAACTAAGACACTCAAAATCCCGCAAACACTTCCTTATGCACATGATTAACTTTTGAGCACATGGCCAGTCCCATTGAATTCAAAGAAAGTAATCATGTCTTAAAAGTTACTCCTGGGCAGACAGGAGTTCAACTTTGCCTCTGGAAGAGTTTTGCAACAGTTGTCTCTTTAGTGATCAATTTTGTAAAATGCAGAAAACTCAGCTGTCACTCATACTTGTGACAACGGAGGCCATTCAGGACTCTGAAGAACTGGAAGAGAGGGGAGGTGGAAGAAGAAATGCATTTATTTATCTTCATATGCAATCCAAATAGAGAAAGAGCTGCCCAATGAGAATTTAGAGATTCTTCCTTCCCTGAATCTGTCATGCTCAAAAATCTCTGCAAGAAAATTTCTAAAATACTGTATTATACTATACCCAGGAACCACTGGATAATTGTGAGCACTGTTACTGAATAATTTAGGCACAATGTCATGTTGCATTTGGTCTTGAGAAGCGTCCACATTTTATTTGTTTGTTTTTAAACGAACACCCTGCATTTTTACATCTTCCACACCAGCTTTCAACACATTCGTAGGAAACAATGATTCACAGAAAACAGGATCCTCCTTCAATTTTTTTTGTGCTACAGTTTTAAGCAAAAGGGTTATCTCCAGAAGGGAAGACCTCTGCTTCAAATGCAGCTGAAAAAAATATATTTGCCATTTGACTTTCACCGAAGCCTCAAAGATCTGGTCAAAAGGCAGGAATCATCTGCTGAAATACAGTTGTCTACATCCATGCTAGATGTTTGTGCTACCTTTATATTCAATTGGCAGAAACAGCACTTCTCAGATCTGATTCTGCTGACTAAATGTAGACTTCCACTTCAGGAAGAAATGAATTGCTCCCTAGAAATGTTCTGCTTCCTGCCTATAAAGGCAGTCCAGAGAGCTGTGTTTCAACAGATGAATCCCACCTTCTCCATGCTGAGTATCGCACTGAATGACCATATCTGTTTTCTCCACTAAGACCCTATCAGCTTTGCTGGAGTTTCTACCACTTAGACTGGTGCAAGTAAACCAGTGTAGCTACCCTAGGCTCCATGCACAGTCCATGGAAAGAAAGGGGCACCTCCGGGAGGTGATTCAGCTCACATAAAAATCTGAATTCTCCCTAGAAATGACACTGTGTCTCCACAGATTATGGGAATGAGCTTTAGAAGCTCACCTCTTAGTAAGGTGAAGCAGTGAAGTACCTTGAGGTAGACACATTCAGGCTCTTGCTGTTGAGGTGGGAGATGTTGAGTATTCTCATCCCTTATCTCCTCTCCATGCCAGTGAGGCTTGAAATGTATAGCATAAGACCCCATACTAAAAGGCAAGGTTACAGTATGGGTTACAGAGCCCTTCAATAAAATACTTTGAAGGAGAGTAAAAACAAAACCACACCAGAGAAGTTTAAAAAAATCTGTATCGTGGCCTACATAGTGTCTGTCCACCCACAGCTTCGCCAAGTGAGGATAAACAAGAGCTGAATGAAACTCCACAAGCGCACACTTCAGTTGGCCAAATATCCAACACAGTCTGGAGCAGCTAAGAATTAGCCTGCATTCTCTTAAGATTTAAAAACAGAAGTGCAGGCCCTCAAAAGGGTCTGAGATTCATCCGTTAGCAACGCATGCCCTCAGCTGACCAGGTGACACAGAGACGTAAGATGGCAGACCCAGATCCAGGCACTCTGTCACCGAAAGAAGTCACCTCATTAGCTGAGGACAGCAGGGCTTCTGCATTTGACTTCTGCAGGAACACAGGATTTGGCAGCCTCCAGAAATCTGAGCTCTCTATTTTTCTTCCCTTCGTTTACTAATGCCCATTTCCCCTTCCCCGCCTCCCTGTTCCCAATGCACACACGTTTTAACGCTAAAACCCAGGAGTTACATGGCTTTTCCATACTTCTGGGCAAATATTACACACTCTCCCTCCAAACTAGTAAGTATGCCTTCTCCATAGAGGTAGTAAACCTGCTGCAAGAGCACAGTGCTTCATAGTGGAATATTTCAGATTAATCCAGAACAATTACCTGCACATCTCAGGTTCTTAAGAAAGCTTCACATCCACCACCTCACACAAAAATACACTCCTTACAACATTGTGATACATTGCACACTCTTAATGGTTTCTACAGTTACGTAGTCACAGGCAATGTAATTAACAAGCAACATTCCTTCCTGTAAAATAGGAGGGAGAAAATAAACAGAATAAAAGTTCACCAAAATAAATTTGAGCTCAAAATAAAATTACATTTTTTAATTTAATTTCATCATTTACTGTGTCAAAGACGACACAAGCCTGGATTACCTAGGTGCAAGTACAGGTTTTCAATCAGTTTGATTTACAAAATACCTTGTGTCCCCTTAAAATGAAAAATGATACCTTATTTACTCTCTTTAAATAGACATCAATTCTTCATTAAATATTTTTTCACTTTCCATTTCATGTTTTGTACACACTGAAATCAAGGGGAAAAAAAATCCTGTTTTAAAGTTATATTTTGTTTTCTGTTTCTTGTTACATAACCAGAAGTGTTATAGGAAATAATATTGTGGACTTAAAAAAAAAAAAAAATAGAAAAAAAAATGAAAACCAGGCACACATCACTGCATCACAGTAATGTGTAAGGTGCTCCTACACCCACTATTGGCATACATTTAAATTAAAATTACATGTAATCTATAGCCAACTTCCAAGTCTATGCTGAATGCCCTTACTGTGTTTAACCTCCTCCATTGCTGACAAAGAGGTAAGATTTTCCAGGTTAGTAACAGCAAAATCCCACATTGCAAAAACAATGAATGCTGTCATGCAAACAAAGTCATTCACAGGGTCTGAAAATGTCCCTCCCACTTCAAGATTGGTCTTAAGCAGAGAAAGGATAAGAAAATATAAACGTGGATCTTATTTTCTTGTGGGAGAGCCAAGCAATTTAAAACCAACAACCAGATAAACCCTAAACCATATCTTGTGAGAGAGGTGGTGAATCACTACCAGTGCTCCTTTCTAAAGAAACCAGAAGAGCACACCAGCCACTGTGCTGGAGACATTTCCTTGCAAAAAGCAAAAACAGCCATGGTGGCAAGTGAATTTCATCAACTGGGTGACTTGTGACATTGTGATCCTGTACAAAAAGGGCCACAGACTCCATGTTGGACAACACACTCATTCCATCCCTCTCTGCTCCATGTACACCTTGCCAGGCAAAACCACCGCATTTCTGAATTCGAGCACGCAGAGAGACATATTCACATCATCACCTGAACCCACCACACACCCACCATCTCCCACCGTAGCCTCCAGAACCATTCACAACAGCCTGAAACAGTGCTCTGAATCCAACCGGCATTTTCCTCTCCTCTCTGCATTACAGCCACCAGCCCCAGAGCCCCTGTAGCTCAGCTTGGTTCATCTGGGCCCACTTAGTCCAAATAAACACGAAGGAAGGGAACCCACTGGGCTGCCTGAAAGACGAGAAGAAATTCGGCTGCAGAACTCCCTCACACTCGTGTGCATAGCTGATTTTACACCTCTCTGCTGCTACGTCGATATTATCTTGTCAAAAAGTACAGAGCAGCTTTCACCACAAATACTTGGGAGCCTGAAAATCACAGCAAAGCAGCAAGGCTGGGGAAAACCCAACTTTAGCTGGATGCAAAGTGCGCTGCGAGCGCAGCGTTTGGAGCCCCAACATGACGCAACCGCGATCGTACCAGGGACAGGGGCTTGCTGAGGGAAACTGGACCCACGCAAAACCACAACGTATAGATGAGGTGCCTATAGCTCATTCGCTGCCCGAGCCAGGAGCGCCCTGCAAACAGAGATCCACACAAGCTACAAATCAATGAGGCAGCGTGGCTATGCCCATGCCAGTGACAGACTGCAGCGGGGGGAACGAGGGAGCTTGGAGTGCCCGGCAGCCCCACCGCCCCCCTCTGCCACCCTCCCTTCCCTCTCCCCTTCCCCTTGCCCCTGCCTTAACCCTTCCCCTCTCAAGAAGTTGAGTGTCGGTGCAGTGGGAACAGCCCTGCAGTTTCCAGCCGGGTGGTGGGAGCAGCCCGGCCTAAACGCCAAAGTCACCCCGGTGTCGGCGGGCTGCGGGAGGCCAGCCAGGCTGACGCGCCCCTGCGGTGGGCTCCCGGCTGCCAACCGCCCGGCCACCTGCAGGCCTCCGCCGCCCTACCTTGCTCCTCGCCGGCCCCAAAGCAGGCTCTGGGGTCCTCGGGGGGGAGCCGGGCTCCGCCACCCTCCAGGGCTTTGCGTTTCTTCGACATCTGGTCGGTGTTTGGGAGTTGAGTTTCTCCTCTCTCTCTCTCTCCGGGGAGATGAGTGTATGTGGAGAGAGAGGGAGAGTGTGAGGGAGAGAGACACAGGGAGGGAGAGAGAGAGATTGAAAGAAATCGCTGCTTAAAGAGAGGGGAAGAGACTTTGGAGTGGCTGGAGAGCAAGTAGGAGGCAGGGACTAAGTGGAGAAATCCTACAAATCACAATCCCATCAATTCAGCCCCACGTCTAAAGGGGCTGTTGAGGTCTCCCCCTTCCTTGCTCATTCATCTGAGTGTGTGAGTGAAAATTAAAGAGAGAGGCAATAGTCCTCTGTTGACTTTTTTTTTTTTTTTTTTTTATTGGGGGGGAGGGAGGAAGGAGGGAGCTGATTGATATTATTTTCCCCTGTTGGGATTCCTTCTGGAAAAAGAAGAAAGAAAAGGGGGGGGAAGGTAAAAGCTGAATGGATGGGGGGGTGGAGAG
>NW_015090922.1:30307684-30319531 GCF_001431845.1 Calidris pugnax | reverse complement strand
CGGCGGCGGCGGCGGCGCGGTGCTGCGGGGCTCCGCAGCCGGCTGGGGATAGTCACCAATTTCACCTCGCACCGGGCAAACTCCGCCGGGAAGTCAGTACCCCCGCAGTCAGCCGGTCTGTCGGTCGGTTTTTCTCGCTCCCTCTGTAACCCTTTCAGTCCTGGGTGCGGGATGCGCCGCTCCCCCGGGGAGTCCCGTCCCATCTGGTCTCGTCTCCCCCCCACCCCATCCCGCCACCTGCCCCCTTTCCTGGAGGATTTCAAGGCTCGCTAGCGGGTATTTATTCGCGGGGGGGGCGGGAGGAGGGGGCGAGGACACAACTTACCCTCCAAACTATGCACAAGCTCGTCTCTGCTTTCCCCTTCAGATCAACTTTAAAGAGCAGATTCTCAGTCCGGGAGGCAAAAGAGGCAGGGGAGGAGAGGGGAAATGGTTTAGGAATAGCGGCTGCCAAGTGGGTGAAGTTCAGGGCACAATCCTGGCTCTTCCACGCTCCAGCAGCCCAGCATCTTCCCGGGGTCTGGAGAACAAGGTGTTCAACAAGTCTTCCTTGTTACCCGAAATGGATTGCTGATGGCTTTCCCGCCGGGCTGTATTTAACAAAACGATGCAGAGAGCTACTCTGACGAGCAGGAAATTTGAGAGGAGCTTGCCGTATAGCTGCGGCTTTAATTTATCTATTTCTGTCTCTCTATATACATACGTACAAACACACATACACATGCACACCTGTGTATGTGTGCATGTGTATATAAATAAAAAGATAGAACTCTATCGGTACAATGTTGGGTCCACAGGATCTTAGAAAAGCCTGCCTGTCGGCTGCGTGGAAGTTAAAGAGTTTTTCTTAAGCAAAAGGGGCTGATGCTTGGACACATCTCACGTCCAACAGGAGGCAATGACGTCTGTAGCTTCATTGCTATAACAGCACCAAGGCTGCAATTGCCATTCACTGAAATGATAAGGGGCGCTCAGACGTAAGCAGTCTGGACCTCTAGCAAGAGACTGAAGCGAAGATGATTTTCCCCTCCCAAAACAAATAATAATGCTAAAAAACACCTAAGGAAAGAGACGGGGGAGCGGGGAAAGGAATCTAGGTCTCGCAGTCACACGCTTCTGCAACATGATCCTCTAGCTCCAGAAACATTTATTTTTTGCAGCTGACTAGACTTTGGGAAATTTCAATGTATTATGATTGCTTGGGCGGGGGAGGGGAGCGATTTTTTTTTTTTCTTAATTATTTCTGTCTCTCTTCAAGCAGGCATTGATGAAAGCCGCGTAAAAGTGCCCTCCCCCCGTCTTTCCAAATATATTTAGGCTCGGGTACATGCTGAAGTGTTTCTGGTGTATGGGTAGATCTTCTTAAGTAGCAATTTTTTTGCTGTATGGGCTGCAACGATTTTTTTTTTTTTTTTTTTTTTTTTCCAGCACTGGAAGGTGCTTACAAAGAAAAGCAGGGGGAAAAAAAATAAAAGAAAAAAAAAAAAAACCCGATGCGAAGCAGTCAGCTCCCTTCCGTGTGGGGTCACAGTCCCATTGCCACGGTTTTGACCGCATATGGGGACCGCTCCCGCGCTCCCGAGCCCTGCCAAGCCGCGGCGGGGGCGGCGGCGGCAGTTGCGGGGGCGGCGGGGGGCGGCCGCACCTCGGGGCTGCCAATCCCCGCGGGTGCTGCAAAGGCTGCGGGGGTGGGAGGCGGACGGGGGGGGTTGGGGGAAGGCCCTTCCCCCCTCCTCCCGTGAGCCGCTGTCCTAGAAATGACAGCCCGGGTGTTAAATAACCCCGCCGCCGCCTGCCAGCAGCACACCCGGCTGCCGGGCACGCCGGCACCGCGCCGCGCTCCCGTTAGCGGGCAGCGCGCCCGGCCCCGCCGCGGGGGAGGGCAGCGCCTCTCCCGGCTGCTCCGGCCCACGCGTGTCCGCGATGCGGTGCCACCGGGCTGGGCTGCAGCCGAGAGGGGAGAAAACCCCGCGGTCGGTTCTTTCTCCACCGGGAGCGGGGGCGGCGGCGGGGAAGGTCCCCGGGGATGCCAGCCCAGCTGGGTGGCTGTCCTTCTGCCACCGAGCCACAGAATCTTAGTGGTTGGAAGGGACCTCCGAGATCATCGAGTCCACGTGGGGCTCTGCGGCGCTGGGGGGACAAGCAGCTTGGGTGGCCGGGGCTGGTTATTGAGGTGCCCCGTGAACGCTGCTTTGCACCCTCTCTCGTGGTGAGCAGGACCCCAGAGGTGATCATCCCCCTGTACTGGGCACTGGTGAGGCCCCACCTCGAGTGCTGTGGTCCAGTTTTGGGCCCCTTACCACAAAAAAGACATTGAGGTGCTGGAGCGGGTCCAGAGAAGGGCAGCGAAGCTGGTGAGGGGTCTGGAGATAAGTCTTATGAGGAGAGGCTGAGGGAGCTGGGGGTGTTCAGCCTGGAGAAGAGGAGGCTGAGAGGAGACCTTATCACGCTCTACAGCTACCTGAAAGGAGGGTGTAGAGAGGTGAGGGTACGTCTCATCTCCCAAATCACAGATGATAGGACAAGAGAGGAACCAGCCTCAAGTTGTGCCAGGGGAGGTTCAGATTGGATATTAAGAAAAATTTCTTCACTGAAAGGGTTGTCAAGCATTGGAATGGGTTGCCCAGGGAAGTGGTTGAGGCATCATTCCTGGAGATATTCAAAAGATGAGTAGACATGGTGCTTGGGAATATGGTTTAGTATTGGTTTGTTGTTGTTGTGGTTTTTTTTGTTTGGTTTGGTTTTGTTTGTTTGTTTGTTTTAATGGTTGGACTAGATGATCTTAAAGGTCCCTCCCAACCTAGACGAGTCTGTGATTCATCCCCCAGCCCCAAAGCTCAGCGTCCAGATTTTTCCTTCTGCACCCTGCCAGGTCTGGGGCAGGGCTTGTTCAGCTTCCACATGGTTACACGCACCAACTGGCTACTTCCCCAAACCATTAAGCCATTTCTTTGCTGGAACAATTTTAAATACCGGTAATGTGAGTGGTATCACTGCAAGCCCAAATGAGGTGGACTGTCTCCAGGAAGCACTCACAAGGTGCCCGGTTCCTTCTCTTCTCAAAGTTTATCTTGGTGAGAGGGGAAAGACAGCAAACAGGAGTGCTGAGCAGGAAGAGGAGGCAATAAAGACTCTCCTGCTAGCATGGATGTTAAATGTGGCATTCATGATGGCCTTTGATAATCTCACACACAAGGCTTTGGTAAGATTTGGCTGCGTAATAAAGGAGGAGATTTTCAAACCACAAGCAGGAGATGCTTGCTTTCTTACACAGGCTGATTTAGCAAGGTGTTCATTTTTGTGAATGATCTGTGGAGTTTTTTAGGACCTAGTAGCACATCCCTTTTCTTCAGAGGGATACCTAAAAAATTTACAGAGCTGTATTTGTCAAGCTTTAGGGGCAATCCTATGCTACTTTACACTTGATTTTAAGTGCTACATTTCTAAACGTATTTTTTTCACCCATTCAGCGCACAGAAGTCACAATGTATCTATCACAATATAAGACACTGCATTATCTCACATCTGCATTTTAGGAAGTTCCCATCAAGATTTGCCTTTACACAAGAGTTTCCACTAAATTACTACCATGCTGACAAATCATGTTTTTATTACAGTATCATGGAAATCAGGGATGGAAATACAGATCATCTCCTGGGGAGAGGACATGAGGTGAACAGGATAATTCCATAAACAATAATGTCTGAGGCTGCACCAAGCCAAACTTCAGGTCTACCCCACTTCGGGATTTTATTCCATTATTTCTATTAGATGATGCCAAAGGAAGGCTTTCCATCCAGTTACTCCTAAGCACTCTTTTTAAATTTCTTCCCACTACTTACAAGATTTGGACAATCTCAAGGAGCTTCCTTCTCCACAGTTGAACTTATTGACGCATGCAATAGGAAGGAGAAGGGAGAAAAAAAGGGCAGGTAGTACCATTTTCCATGTTCTGTACCACCGCTGGCTTTCTTTAGGCACAGCCTAGAAGTGATTCTGCACTTCAAATCATTTTGGGACCATCTCAGTGCGAAACGGGAGAAGACGATGCCATGTTGCTGGTTGACTGGATATAGCACAGAGAAGAAAAGCAAAGGGAAAGCTTTTCCTGGGGAAAGCTTTTTACTGGGGAGTACCAGTCTGAAATAATTTACCAGTGTTTGGGGTTTCTTATTTTTTTATGTCAGAATTCTAGTAGTTCTCACTCCCACCTCCAGATAAATGCTGCCTTCTTGTCCTTTACATCTTCCATCTCTGCCTGGCACTGTGATTAGCAATCACTCAGGCAGGCCTCAAGGAAAAATGTCTAATATGGTACATGAGAGCTCTGCTAGTAGTTCATTTTTAATGCTCTGAGAAGTAACTAATTTCTATGCTATCACTCATTTAAACGCTACCCACTTTCAGGGACTTCAGTAACTTCTTTTTGGATAGGATTACACGAACTGTTTTCTTTTGGTAGACTTACATCACCAAACTTAAGCAAGTGACATTCAGTATATCAAGTCGGAAGTCTTCCCATTAGAAAAGAAAAGAGTCCTGATCTAAAACTTGAGAAGGTAAATAGGAATCCTTACATCATGTTCAGTGATCCCTCACTTTGGGATTCCAGCAGTAGGCCTTGGGACCTGGAGTTGAGGCCCTGCTAAACACAGTTGTACGTAGAGATAGACTCGAAGTGTTTTCAGGCTTATGGATTTGGACTGGGTATTTGCCTCACATGAGTCAATATCTGAAATCATCAGGCAAAAGACCTTCAATAAATATAGCTCGGTTTGCAAACACTTTACTTTTTGCTTTATTTTTTAAAGCATTACCAGCCTAGTCTGTCAATCACGTTCACAAAGGACCATTCACGGCGGTTTTCAGTGACTAGTCAGTCTGAATGCAGCACATTTAAAAAAAATTAAAAGTCCAGAGGAGATAGATAGAGCATTGGTTAAGACAAACCCACCTTTGTATAATACACAGTACACAGACACAGCAAATAACCAAACACAACAGTCATAAGACCAAGAGAGGTCTTACATCGCAAGTTTGCTTCCTCTTATTTTTTTCCTCACACAGCTGACTCAGTTCAGAAGTATTTGACCTGCACGACGTAACCAATACTTAACAAACTACACAACGAGAGAATCAATTCTCTTTTATGCAGTGACATACTATCACTTCTCCCAAGCAGTTTGTAATTTTTTCTTTGTATGTCTTTATGAGATGACTTCTAACAGATTACTTCTGTTCCAGAAATGGTAGACTTCTAAGAAAGAAACAGGAGACCTGGTCACCCAGGATATGGAGAAGGCTGAGGTACTGAATGACTTCTTCGCCTTGGTCTTCACCAGCAAAGGCTCTAACCATACCACCCACCACGCAGAAGGCAAAAAACAGGGCCTATGAGAATGAAGAACTGCCCACTATAGGAGAAGGTTAGGTTTGAGGCCATCTAAGGAACCTGAAGGTACATAAGTTCCTGATGAAATCCATCCACAGGTCCTGGAGGAGCTGACAAATGAAGTTGCTAAGCCCGTTTCCATTATATTTTAAAAGTCATGGCAGTTTGGTGAAGTTCCCACTGACTGGAAAAGGGGACCCATAACCCCCATTTTCAAATGGCTTGATGGGGCTTTGAGCAACCTGGTCCAGTGGGAGGTGTCCCTGCACATTGCAGGCGGGTTGGAACTAGGTGACCTTTAAGGTTCCTTCATACCCAAACCATTCTATGATTTATGATCTGTATCACTAAAGCCTAATTCTTGCAAAAGCCCTCTCCCCACTCAAAGCCATTATTTTGGTATGGGTCCCTGAACTGTGAATACACTCCTGCACATCTTGACAGAATCCTTAGCATTTGGTTTTGTCTTCAAAGTGATTTGCTAGCATGAGCTAATATATCCTTACAACACCCAGAACAGTTGGTAAATTTTATTATCCTCATTTTATAAATTGGGAAACAGCAGCAGAGAGGTGAAGAGTCCGTTCTATCATCTTTATTCACATTGATTACTGCCTTAATCCTTGGCTAGTTCCACTGCTTTCAGTGGGAATTCTTGCATGTTAAGATACTATTTGACAGGACTGAAAATCATAGTGTCTTCCACTAAATGATTTGAGCAAGGCTGTGTAGAGAGTTTAGTGTAGGTTTAGGACTGAAATACCTCTCTCTCACACTCTTTTTCTTCACTCACTTTCCCAATTTAAAAACAAAACCCGGAACTTACCACCATATCTGTCAATTCTACACACCCTAAGCTAATTTGCAGCAATAATGGTCAAATAGCCCCACTGCACTGATATCACACACAAGTTGACACAAAACACAAAGAAAATTTGGAGGACTGACGCAGTTCCCAATTTCTTATCTATGGTAATGCCCACCTTTTTGATCTTGTAATTGTACAATTCAAAAAGGAGGGTGAAAGGCACATTTAAAAGTTTCATATGAAACTCAGCACTATGAGGCAGGTGGTACTAAGTCAGTTTCAATACACAAAGCCATGTCTCTGTTTATTTCTTTTTTTAAAAAAATATTGTTCTTTCAGCATGTAAGGTGCACTCTTAATTTCACAACATTCATCTTTGTATTTTCAACAGATGAAGATCGGTACATGAATCTAGAGAGGCCTTGATGAATTTGCTCTGTTAAGTTAGAGAGAACTGGGTGTTCTCACCTTACAGAGTAAAATTATTTTGTCCACTTTTCCTTACTACTTCTGCAAACACCTCCTATTTGTTCAACACATATAGCCACCAAGTCCTGATCCATGTCTCCTCATAAAGCTTAGCTATCATTGTGTAGTAGCATTTTTAATTGTAAAAATATGGTGGCTTATTTGAGCCTTTACCAATTTTTAGAATTGTGAATTTGTTGATTGGATTTTCACACCCTCTCTCTCACACTTCTCTCTTGAGAAGGCTGGAAGGTTCAAGGCAGCAGGTACTGCTTAAGACAGAGAAGGGAATGTACAGAAACTTCCCCATCTCCTAGTGGCAGCAACTCTAGTTCTCCAGCACTTTTCCTCCCCTACCCCATCTCTGATCTAGTTGTTTCCTCTCCTCCTCTATTCCTGTGGCAGGAATTTCACAACTCCTTTGCTCCTGGGAGATAAAATCCACTGTCCCCTACCCAGCTGAGAAAGCATGCAACCTGCCTTCTCAGTGTCTGTAGCATCAATGTGATGAAACTGTACCTACGTTCTGTTTTGTAAAAAACATAATGGGTCATTCTGCTCACAAGTTTCCAGGTTTCTTAAACTCTAGCATAGCATTAGAAGGTTGGTACTGAGAGTTTCCATGACGGGGGTATGTGAAACACTGTGTGCTTGAAAATTAATTTGTGGTACCTTACGTAATGAAAAAGGGCTGGAATAGGAGAAAACAGCCTGCAAAGGTCTCGTCCTCAGACACTGCCACTCTGGGCTTTGTCCCTGCCATGACACCTTTTTCCAGTGATCCAAGACCTGTCCTTATTTATTTATTTACTTCTATAGCCCTCTTCCTTACAGTCTCCTTTACAGACCAAAGTCTCTACGGCAAGACACAGAGGCCCATGCCAGGCCCCTGGGGGATTCTGGCAGAGTCCGTGGTAGGAAGAGACATGCCCTGTGGGGATGTTGCCCACCACAGGGCTCTGTTGCCCACTCTTGGCAGCTCAGCATCAGGCTGGGAGGTGGGTCAGGAAGCCATTCCATGGCAGCACTGGCCAGCCTGGGCATACAGGGCTGTTCTGGGGCCACTCTACCAGAGAAGCTGTTGTGCCTGAGGAGTATCAAGGTGGTTTACCTGCTCTGCCTGCATGTTTTGCAGCACAGGGTCTGTCTTGGTGTCTCTTGCATTCAGATGTTAGGAGCAATGAGGAGCAAAACCCTCTCAAATTCATTTCGGTAAAACCCATATTTGATCACATATAATTTTTATAAGAATAAACGTCAGCAACTGAAAATCAGATCGTCCTTGGTTTTCAGTCAAAAACCTTCATTTGAGATTGGGGGTGGGGGTGGAGGGGTAATGTGGTCAATATTTTAGTCTAAATGAGTAATTCTGGTATTGAAAAATCACACAATTTCCACTTACTGTTCATTCAGCTTTCATTCTGCTTTCAAGCTACATCTCCTCAACCATCCCAGTGTCTCACAGGAGTTACGCTTTTAAACCTTCACCACGGTGTCCAACCTACAGGTTTTTTGTTTCTTCGCATTTTTCTGTGAAAAAGGCAGGAAAAAAATCAATTCTAACTGCATGTTTCTGCAAGATATGCTCCACTCTATTATTTCCAATGATTTTTAACCCTTTAGTTAAGGAAGTCAGAATAAAATCAAGTTCTGTCAGAAACATGAGCAACTCGTATTATGGCTTCTACTCTACAGCAAATCATCTACCCTTATGGTTTTGGCTTTCAGAGAATAATTGTTGGTACTTCCATCTGAACATATTTGGTAACAGAAATTAAAAATGAAAAAAAAAAGTACACACAAAATGCAGGATACTGTCAAAATACATTGTAACTTTAAAGGAGTAGTTACAACAAAATATTTATAGTCTTTAAAATGCAATTCAGTAACCATACACAAAGAATGTTTCCTGTTAATTCAACAGCATTGTTTTCTCCTCTCCTCGTACTAATGCAGAGCAGGAGTAACTGCATTCACTCCCAGAAAGTATAAAACCAGTGTTAAGTGAGAGAAGGGAGAGTCTGGCTCCTACTCTTCAGCCCTATGACCAGTGGCACCTCTTCTAGACATGCTCTAAAACTACTGTGCGTGCGAGAAGAGGGCTGGCTGAGCTGAGCAGCCTGGTCTGATTTCTCAGGTGGCCCTGCTTTGAGCAGGAGACAGCTTTGTCCTACTTTGAGCAGGACACCTGCTGAAGCCCCTGCCCACCTGAACCTGTAAGTCTGCGCTTTAAGGCCTTTTCAACTGCATCTTCACCAGTGAATTTAGTGGGGAAAAAATTCAGGCTTTTCTAAACATACTCTTTTTTTGGTGAGGTTTTTGTGTTGGGTTGGTATTTTTTCAAATCAAAATGTTATGCTTTCACTTAGAATCATAGAATCATTTTGGTTGGCAGAGACCTTTACGATCATCAAGTCCAACCATTAACCTAGCACTGCCAAGTTACCACTAAACCATGTCCCTCAGCACCACATCTACATGTTTTTTAAATACCTCCAGGGATGGTGACTCAACCACCTCCCTGGGCAGCCTGTTCCAATGCTTGACAACCCTTTCAGTGAAATTTTTTTTCCTGATATCCAATCTAAACCTCCCCTGGTGCAACTTGAGGCCATTTGTCACTGAATTTCATTGAATTTTTAGACTTGGAAGGGACCGTAGAGATCATCTAGTCCAACTCCCCTGCCAAAGCAGGACCACCCAGAGCTCGTCAGAGCATGTTACTCAGGACTGCATCCAGGCGGGTCTTGAAAATCTCCAAAGAAGGGGACTCCACAACCTCCCTGGGCAGCCTGTTCCAGGGTTCTATCACCCTCACCGTGAAAAAGTTCTTCCTCATATTCAAGTGGAACCCTCTATGTTCCAACTTGTGCCCATTACCCCTTGTCCTCTCACTGACAACTACTGAAAAAGAGTCTGGTTCCCTCCTCCCTCAGCCCGCCCTTGAGATACTTGTAGGCATTAATAAGGTCTCCCCTCAGCCTTCTCTTCTCCAGATTAAAGAGTCCCAGCTCTCTCAGTCTCTCCTCATAAGGGAGATGCTCCAGTCCTTGAATCATCTTTGTAGCCCTACGCTGGACTCTTTCCAGTAGTTCCCTGTCCCTCTTGAACTGGGGAGCCCAGAACTGGACACAGTATTCCAGCTGTGGCCTCACCAGTGCAGAGTAGAGGGGGAGAATAGCCTCCCTTAACCTGCTGGCCACACTCTTCCCTATGCAGCCCAGGATTCCGTTGGCCCTCCTGGCCACAAGAGCACACTGTTTGCTCATTGTCATTTTGTTGTCCACCAGGACCCCCAGATCCTTTTCTTCAGAGCTTGTCTCCAGCAGGTCCACCCCTAAGCTGTATTGGTGACTGACATTGTTCTTCCCCAGGTGCAGGATCCTGCACTTTTCCTTGTTGAACCTCATGAGGTTCTTCCTTGCTCAGTTCTCCAGCCTGTCCAGATCTCGCTGGATGGCAGCACGGCCCTCTGGGGTGTTAGCCCCCCCTCCCAGTTTGGTATCATCAGCAAACTTGATGTATTTACAGAAACATTTTTTATTGTCTTTTTGTATGACCATCCAAGTAAACTATATCTGGCTGAAGGAACTGTTACACTAGTGCAATTCACGCTGCTTCACTACTTGCATCTGTGTAAAAGTGAAAATGTAAGGCAGAGACAGAAATAAACACCAGCACTCATAGTCACAAGCCTCGGCGATGTTCCAGATAGCACTTCTGATATGAAAACTCCATAAAAACCTTCAGCAAACCACCTTCCTTCAAGGACAAAATTTGTCTTGCAGAAGCTTTGCCTTCTCTAGTTTGGTAGAACAAGGACCTAGAGCACACGACAGAGACCTCTCTGGGGAGAGCAGAAAGAAGGAAAGAAAGGATTCTCCTCTTCTACCAGCATTAATCTACACATTTGATGAAAAAAGCCTCCGAATTGTTCTGATGGATGTGAAAGTACCATCAGATGGCATGGACTCGCGTGTTCTCCTACCTATGTCCTGCCTGCTTGAAGAAAAAGTAACATACTGCATGATGTAACACTGGGTAGGACACAGCCACCAGCAGCCACCTTCTCAGTTTCCTTCCACAGATTCTGCCACTGTACTGGCCTCTGATTTTTCAGTCAGGGCCTGTGCCTTACATTTTTGCTTCCCTTCAGAAATCATCCTGCTTGACAGAGGGGAAAAACTCTTTCCTGTACTGTCCTTTTGATAAAAAGGTCGTAGCGAACACAGAGCTGGAAGTTACCAGACTGATGACCCCAAAATGTGAGGTCCTTTCTAAGTACTGTTAGGGAACAGCACAACATCAGTCACGCAGACAAGGAGATATTTTCAGGGTTGCTTAACAGCAGTTGGAACACCAAAGGCAGGGAAGCACAGCAAAAAATTTAGTGTTGCCACCTTTCACTGTTTTATGAAAAGCCTTTTGGTCCTGAAGACAAATGATTACACTGTAGTTGTAGAGAAAAGCCTGGGAATAGGATTCAAGTTCTCCTTTCTTAAGAGAGAAGAGTCAGCTGCGGAAAGAAGCAAACCCTAAGTATTTGTATTATCAGCGATACAATCACGGGGTTTTTTTGCATCTTAGAGAGACTGTACAGGAAAAGTCTTGAGAAATTCACAAGGGAAGATGAATTTCTGCCACTGAAAGCCCACAGTCCCCAGACTTGACACGAGAAGGGCCGGGCGGGTGTTTTTCAGGAGCGGGCACTTTTCAGGAGCGGGAGCCAGCCTTGGCTTCCCAGCTTGTAAAGCGGCAACCACCAGAGAATGTCCTACCCACGTCCTTCACCCTGGAGGTCTCTGAGGGCAGAGGCTGAGGTAACCCCTCAGCTCACAGGCCCCCACACACCGGGCCTAAGAGGGAAAGACACAACTCCTGCCCTTGACAGAAGGGAGAGGGGGGGGTACCAAAACCCCCTCCCCTCCCCGAGCTCTGAGGTGACCCACCCCACCGAGGTGTTCGGTCGGGTCGGGGAGAGGCAGCCCGACCCGCCGGCCTCACTCCCCCCCCCCCCCCCCCCCCCCCCGCCGCTCCGTGCCCGGCACACCGATCAGCGCCGCGCCCGCGCTCTGCCCACAGAAGAGAGAGGAGGGGGGGGAGGCTCCCCCTCCCCACCCCCCCTCGCGCGCGCGCCCGCCGCTCCCATTCAGCCTCGCGCCGTCCCCGCCGCGGCGGG
>NW_015090922.1:30287002-30307530 GCF_001431845.1 Calidris pugnax | reverse complement strand
GGGGGATTTCCATCCTCTCCCACTCTCCTCCCTCCCCGTTTTATTTTTTAAAATAATAATTTTGATGAATAATTAATATGCATTTCATTCACCAAGGTCTGGTGGTGGGTGTGGGTCCTCTCAGGTACTGACCATCCACCTCATACACCCCCCCACCACTGCAGCCCAGAGAAGGGGGGGATGGCAGCAGCAGGCTGTACCCAGCCCCCCCTCTGCATACTACATTATAATGGATTTCCCTCTCTCCCAGAAAAGCAATTTTTTGAGGAGCCCACTCATTCAGTGTTTTTATGCTGCACACCCTTATTTCTCCTGTTCCCACTCTCCTCCACTCCCCCCCCCCAGCCCCATGAATCATCAAGTCCCAGGCTCTGAAGCATGGTGGTTTATAAAATGGTTGCTCTGGGCATGTCCTCAGTTGCACGCATCACCCCAGCCGCCCGCGTTCCTCTCCTCCTCGTCAAGGTCAGAGGGAAGGCTTAAGGGCACGGTTAAACCCAAAACGTATTTATTTACATTTTCTGCCCAGCTGTCTCCCTTCCAGCCCTATTCTTTGCCTGTAGAGAATCCGATGGCAAAGCTCCCCAGATTTTTGTGGGGCCAGGCCTTGCCCTACTCGGGCCACAGAGGGGACAATATCCCCCTCCTATTAAAGGCAGTGGGAATCGGTGAATTTGAGTGTCACCAGATTGGGCTGGCAGAGCCCCACAGCAAACTCTGCTCTGGCCAAACCCTGCCCAGTTCCAATCCAGCTTAACCACTGCCATGCCAAGTCCCTGCGAGGCTGGCTTCTGCTGCTGGCCCAGCCCTGCCCGCCCCGACAGGAATCCTTGGTGACGTTGGGCGACTGGAGCGAGTCCTGCACCTCCCTGCTGCCACCATGCAAGGAACCCGAAACCAGCTTGCTCCTCCTGGCACCCCCCCAGCAGATAGAGGTCCTTCGAGGTCGGGGATTGGCTGGGTAAATGAGAGCAGCCTAAAGACTATATTAATTTTGACTGCAAACCAGCCTGGTGCTATCCAAGTCCCAGTGGTATGAGGCACAGCCATTTTTACATCTCCCCAGCTGCACCTACTCCTGCCCCCTTCCAGCTCAGGACTGGGTGTATTAACAGTCATATGATAACAAATCCTTTTTTCCCCTCTTCATGCAAAAAAGCAATAGTTTCAGAAACAGTTTGGTTCTGTAGCACCAACTACTTTGAATAACCCATTTTGCTTCAAAATACAAGGGAAAAAAATTTAAAAGGGCAAGTAATTAGACCACAAACTAGATTTCTGAAGAGAAAAAGAAATCTAACAACTGAATAACTTGTGCACAGCAAGGGCTTCACTGTGCATTTGAAACTTATTGTTATTTGCATTTTTTACACACAAAAAAAAAAGGGAAACAGAAACCTGGTATCATAAAAACAATGCTGGATTGCAATAGGGATCCTTATGACAACAGGAATGTGCTTACGCATTTTAATACCCAGCTTATGCATAAAACTGCATTTATGTTACATCTCTGTTCAGCTCCGTTTTACTTAATTGTATCAGCAGGGATTCTCCTCAATGAATACCCATTTAGCAGAGAGGCTACAAAGCCACGTAGGACAGAGATTTTTGGGGAATTGACCAAGCCCAGGCTGGGCATACCCAGCAGGACTGAAGCGTGCAAGCAATCTGCCCCAGTCACAGGACGCGGGAGGAAGGAGAGGCAGGCGCTGGGAAAGGCTCCTGCAGAGTCCCAGGGATGGCAAACGGCCCGCATTCACCCACGGTCATTTACATTCTAACACTGTGACTGTGCTTTCTTATAAGTTTGTTTTTTTTTTTTACCATTTTCTTTTAGTGCAGCAAAACCGACCTCGGGATTTGTTTGTGCCTGTTTTTCGCGTTATGAATGATGCAGCTCCCAGTACCCAAGCACAGTAAATGGGAGAGGGGACAAATAGCATTTATATTAAGGGTGACTTTACATTTCCCCACCTTAAAAGCCGACCTTGCGAGAGTAAAGGGTAGCTGTTGCCAGCACGTGCCATAGGATACTGATGGGAGAACAACGACCACAGAGGGGGAAGTGTTGCCTCTGCAGAAACAGTCCCTTTGCTGCGGTCGCAGCAGAGGGTCGAGGGGGAGCTCCCAGCCTCTGCGCAGAACGTGGCGCCTTCAGAGAAGCAGGTTTGAAACAAGTCAATCTTTGCTCTGCCTTGGGAGCTGCTCCAAGTCTTTGGCTGCAGATTGCAGGGCTAAATTGAGACCATTATTTTGCATTGAGCTATTTTCATCCCAAAGTGCTTTAAAGGCTTCGCAGATACACAGGCTATGGTGCTATATGTACAGGAATCACTCCAGCCACTAATGAAATGCAGCCACCTATTAACCAGAGCCCTGTAATGCCTAGTCCCTGGGTGTGATGACTGCCAGAAGATTTTGTTTTATCCAGCTGAGTCAAGTCTGGTTTTTGGTTAATGGAATACTTCATACCGTTTGTAAAGGAAAACTGGCAGGATCTTTACATGCAGAATAGAGGCAGGTATGGACAGTTACACTCAGGCCTGGAATTTGAAATCCCACCACTGAGACAAGATCACCTCTGGAGCCTTGCTTTGTTCCACCACTTATATTTGATATTATTATCAAAGCAGTTCTCCTTCCACTTGGTACAGGGAGCTGAGCATGAACATCTGGAGCCTTCCACTATGGAGTAGGTATTCAAAGGCCTCCAGGGCCACATGTGGAGGAAACTCCATAGTGTTTTGGTGGGCAATGAATTAATAGTGTCACTGCAGTTTCTCATGGACAGGTGCCTGTATGGGTAAAGCACCACAGCCACCTCCACAACTGGCTTTAACTCACACTTGACTGTTCTGTCTAAACGAGGCAAGAAAACTGAATTACTTCATATTTGCCATTACGGAAATTACATTTAAAAATGCAAAACCACAAAAAAATATAAACTGTATGCCTAAAATGAGCAATATAATACCCACTCAGTACTGTAGATACACCTTTGTATAGAATGCACACACTGCATTAAATAAGCATGCCTCCCTGCCTCTAGTCAGGGTAGAGAGGGAATTGTGTGGTGAAAGACGTAATTTGTACATTAGGAAGTCTCTGTTGCCAGATCAGCAGCAGCAGCACTGACGTCTGTACTCTCTCGCTTTGTTCCTGCTGCTATAAATCAAAATGACTACAGTCCAAATGCCTCACTTGTTTAACTATAAATGCACTGCTAGTCAGAAAAATCCACACCAGGAGGGATCTAGATAATCTGCATATACTTTAAACTGATTAAATAGAGAAAGTCCAAAAAAGGACAATAACAACATTTATAAAATTATGATTTCAACAACAAAAACTTTTAAAAGGGTGGAATCCAGCAGAGCTGTAAAAATTCTGTGTCTACAGGCATTGATGTCTTTGCTAAATGAACTATCAAATTTGCCTTTTTTAATGTGCATTGGGATTTTTTTGACTCTTTTTTTCAGATTAATGCAACCTCTTTAGAAGCCTATTTTCCCCTGTGTCCTCATGTATTTTCCTGCTTGTGTAAACTACAGGAAGCAAATTAAAACAGGATAGATGAAGTGGGTCAGGTTTTACTTTCCCCGGTTTTATATCCCTGTGTATTCATAATAATAGATGCAGACATGTATAGCTAAGGTTGAC
This sequence comes from Calidris pugnax, assembly GCF_001431845.1. Taxonomy (NCBI): domain Eukaryota; kingdom Metazoa; phylum Chordata; class Aves; order Charadriiformes; family Scolopacidae; genus Calidris; species Calidris pugnax. The sequence goes on along the minus strand of NW_015090922.1, from coordinate 30,303,870 downwards.
TCCCATTTATTTGGGATTTTAGAACACTGAATATCTCCTTTGCAGATGAAATGAGCCCTCAAAGCCTAAAATACCACTTGGAAGGGATCTAAGTTCTAAAAGAAGACTCAACAGTTACATAAAAACGCCGGTGCCAATGCCTGCTGCTAACCTGTTGGCTGGGGGAGAGCAGGGGAACTCTCCTCCTAACACCTACCGAGAGCTTGGAATCATTATAGAAGAACACAACACATTTTCTTGACTAAATGGAAAGGGAATGGGAGAAAATAAGAAGGTAACCTTCCAATACCAACATTAGCTCATCTGAGCTGTAAATCCTGTGCATTGGGCAGCATAGCCAGAAATGCGTTGAGCTGTACTTCTGAAGAGGAAATAACAGGATCAGAGAACAGCAGGTGAGCGCATTGTCAATGCGTCGCTGACGTTGCTGTTGGAGCCACTGCATTACAGTTCCCCAGACCACCAGATTTTTTACAGTTAGACATTCAGAGAGTACCAAAGCAAAAAGTCTGAAGGTATGTGGGTCGTGGAGGCTGTCCCCTTAGGCCTTGGCTAATGAATTCGCAACCAGATGTTCATTTTAACACCCGATCCAAAATGCACTGAAGTCCATGGAAAGTCAATAGGAAGTTCCAGAAAAAAGCTACTGTAAAGCCAATTAAAAAAAATAAACAGGATGTAGCCATTGGTTCATTCAGCTTGGCACTGATCCGAGGCAAAACTGTGGAAAAGCAAAGGAGCTAGCACAGGGTCATTGATTATTATGTGCCCCTGAAGTTGTCACAGTTGTCATGTGAATAGGTAGAGACTACAAGGAATGGAAAATAATTTTCTCATTGCAGGTCAACCTAGCCAGTATTCCTTATCATTTGCCATTGATTAAGAGCATGTACAGGTTACTACTATAGCTCAACTGGCACAACTGTAACATTTTAGGACGTGGTAACTACGTAAATTAGAGGAGAGTAACGTGATCACCCAGTTACTATAGTTTTATAGAAACAGCCTAACGGAACTCATTTAAAAATTCTAGAATTTTTTTTTTCTGTCAGTTTAGAAATGCTTAAGTTGAAAGACAACAGTCTTGAGTTAACAGTCATGCATAAATCTTTTGGATTCAGTTCCATGTGACACTGATTAAAAAAACAAACTATAAATAATAAGCAGTATAACACATATTAAAAAGTCAGACTGGGATCCAGCATCTGAAAAAACGAAGCTAAACAAGATTTTATGTGTTTTAGAGTAACTAATTAACTGTTGCAGCTGCTTCCGCAAGACACAATTCACTGTCTGGAGTCTTTAACCCAAAACTAGTTGGCTATCTTTGCAGAGATTATAATCTTGTTACAGAAGTTTCTAGTTGAGATTCTCCAGGCTCCACTATTTGGGAAGTCAGACAGTTATCCTAAGGGTCCTTCTAACTCTGAATACATAGCACCTTGATTATTGGTGAACAGTGAGTGTAGATTAGTGTGCTCTTATACCTTAGGTAAGGTTTCCCTTGAGCAAAGTTCAGTTTCCTCTTTTGCATACATTTGCATCTATATGATTTGCATGCAGATCTTAAAAGTAACTATAACAAATCACGCAGTGCCTTTGTATCACAAGGAGGCTGTAGGTTTTTGGACAAAAGATCAAATTTACAGAAGAGAGAGAAAACAACATAAATTTCAGGGGTGGGGAATATAACCTTGGTTTGGTGCAGTCCTCCCTCACGTCTACTGGATTAGAAAAAAGAATTAAAATGAACAAATACCCATACAAAATCTGGTGAGAACTGCAGTGGAGTGGAGACATCTAGCTGCCTGCTGTCTACCAACAGCATTTGTGAATCGGGAAATCCTGGCTCTGGAGACAGTCTATAGATACCCACTTCTTTAGGAGAAATCAAACAAGCCCTTCCTTGCTGAAGAGGGAACATAGAACCGGGATGGAGAGGAGATACATACTGTTTACATTTCCTCCTGTTCTCTCAGGAGCCTTACCAAACAAAAGCTTATTTCCTTTAGTTCCCTAAGTTTGGTTTCTTTAGGAGCTTTTTATTTTGGCAGTTTTGGTTAAGTGGTCTTAGAAAGCAGCTTTGAATGTGCAAATTACCATGAGAAACAGCACTTAAAATACCTCCTTGATCCAGAACTGAAGAGGACTGAAGCGTGCTGATGGAGATAGCATGAATAAGCCTGATTGTCCTTGTCCAGGTTGCACCCTGTCCCTAATTAGAAAGTCTTAAAAAGGGGCAGTATGTCATTGCTGTGTTATACTCTCCCTTACATTGTGAACCGAGCCAGTTCCAACCTGCTTCTACATTTCCAGAGGCCCAGCAAACACGTAGCCTCCACAGTAAGGGGAGACATGCAGCAGGTCATACCTGCAGCCTTATGAGGAGAGGCCAATCAAGCTGCAGGGTGCCCTGCTCTGCAGAGGTCCCTCTGGGGCTCTATAAGCCAGAACCTGCTGAATGACCACATTCACGTGCAAGCAGAGATTTTAGACACACCACCAGCTGAGGGACTGAGAACTAAGATGATTTGCAGCATATGGACTTATGTGCAGCTTTGAAACGTGAGGTGTGCTCTCCATTTTGCATGGCCCCCAGCTCCTGCAGACAGTTGTCACAGGCTCTGGGACCGCAGTGGTCAGCAGCAGGATATTGCGGTAAGGCTACAGCCTTGTTCCTTCAGCTTCTTGACACGTCTCCTTCCAACTTCAGCCTGTGCCTGTTCTCGGTGCACAGAAATACACATGCACTAGCTCCAGCAGTAACCAGACTTTCTACACTCACAAATTCTGATTCTACAGATGGGGAACTATCCAAAATTGCAGTTGGAGCCCAGCTGTTCCCTACCATCACCCGATAAACAAAGGCCACACAGCTCCGCATATACACTTCTCCGAAAAAGACGTGAACTGGGAAGCTCTGGACAGGTTTTGCGTAAGAAAGTATAAGGATTATACTAGTTACAACTATCTAATCACAACAAAATAATCCCTGGGACTGTGGAGGTGAGCCCAGTATTCAGATAATGACGTGCATCTAGAATGAAATGGGAGATTTAGGACATCAGGACAAAGGAAGGATAAGAATAATACTGGCCCAAGCTCAAACGCTAATGCATACCAAACATTAATGGGCCCCAAACAACAGCCGCTTCAGAGAAGCGTTTTCAATTTTCTTAGGGAAGAGATAGCACCAGCAGAAGGAAACCTGCAATGTTATTTTTTTGGTAGATGAGGAGGTAGCTTGTGTTCCAAGGACCCTACCTATGTCAGGAGCAACTTCAGGTCCACAGTTTGGACTAAGGCACCTCTACCTCAAAACTGATTGAGTTTGCAATTGTCTCTGACAGTGTAAGCAGCAAGGTCACAGGTGCAGGGACAAGAACATTTCTTCTCTAGAGGGCTCCCCTGAGAGTGAGTTTGAGGGTGCCCTTGTGGCATCACATCAAGCAAGGAAGCTTGCACTGCAGCATCCATTGCTTTTTCTGTCGAAGACTTCAACCTCCAGGGATGTTAATTTAGTTGCTGTTCTCCCCTTCTCCTTTCCTACTTGTGTCAGCCCAAGTGTAATAAGAGAGCCAAATGAGACCTACCAGCTTGTTCAGTATTTCTAAACCAGTGCTTGGCCAGGATTTTCTGGCTTGTGCCTTCAGTCCCCGGGGTTTTCAAGTGTCTCCCCAAGTCTCAGAGTGGTCTGACACCACTTAGCTTCCAAGATTGAGAATATTCATTGTAATATAAATGAGGTTTAAACACTTTTAACCAGAGCTAAATTTAATCAAAAGAAATTACAAAGTGAGCTGTGAAGGTCATTATTCTGGAAGGGAAATGTGTGCATAAGGACTAAACTTTACCTGGAAAATTTGAGCTAAACATTTCTCCCAGTGTTTAGGGCAACAAGAAATTGAGGGATATATTTGTCAAGAAAGCTGTGGAGAGAAACACTTTACAGAGGATTCTCACCATTCTGTTTACAGGTGCCAATGTAAGCAACTGTGTAGTTTGCCAGTGAAAGAAAGATAACCGAATGAACGAATCCGAGTTCAAGCCTTACTTGTAAAGAAGCCCTCATATTGCCATGATTCATTTTGACAGCCCACCAAACCTGAAAGAAACTCAATGGACCAGCATAAACCCTGATCACTGAAGTTAATTGAGGTCGAGTCACAACTGGAACAATCTTGCCCATTCATTCATTAACAGGAGAGGAGACAAAACCCACTATATAGATTGTTTCTGCTATCTGGGGCAAGGTGTGCTAAGAAAAGACATTTCTGACTTAAAAGCACAAGCCTTCCTTCTGTTCTCCCTAGAGGAGAAAAATAAATATGCAATTTTGTAGGAAATTCAGATCTAGGCAGTCAAGTTATCCCTGAGCCTCAAAGTAGGTATACTACCTTGCCATGTGCACGAGTCCATCAAAGTCTCTTGTACTGTCAATGAATCTTCACCACCTGACTGAATTCACAGTAGCTGCTTTTTCCTTTACCTGCTGTACTGCACGGTGATGATTAAGGGTACTTATGATTAGTCTACTGTAACGTAGTATTGTCACAGGGACAACGGCCACAGTAGCAACAGAAGAATATTGACGTGATGTTCTACCACTGCCTTAACTTTGACTCAGTGCTTGTGCCTGCAGGATACTTTGCTTATTACCTTGAAAATGGCATTACCAGTTAAGTATTCCACATAAAAGACTCTTGAAAAATGAAATTAAGGACGTTTTCTCATGCTGTGTGTGAAAACAGCATCCAGCCTCATGCATGAAATTCCTTTGAGTATCTTAAGTTTCCAAATAACAGCTTTTATTGTTTTCATGGCATTTCACCCCAAAGATGGAGTTACAGATCTACTTCATAATTTGTCCCAACTGTGTGTATTAGGCTTGTGTTCTTCCCAATCTGGGATATTATGGTAGTCAGTCATCTCAATTTAGAAATTGCTTTACAAACCAGTTCTGAGCCAGCTCCAATTTTGGGAAGTCTATAATCAACAGTATCTTCCAAGGAGATATTTACCTTAGGTTCTTGACTGCCTTGGAAAAGAGCCACCTGCACTGGGTCTTCACATCAGCAACTTAACTCCTCCATGTTCTTATCAGTCATGGAGTGTGCTAGGGTCTTTGAAATAACTTGTTTCAGTGTTTTACTGAGGCCACAAACAAAAATAAAAGCATTTGTCCCTGTGTTTTACCACTGTATGTTTTCTGAAAAAAAATAAAAAAATCTGTGCTCCAGAAAAGCACTTGAATCAACCAAAGGGAAGACCAAGCCTAGATGATCCATCCCAGGTTTTACTTGATTGCTTCTGGAACAGGACATCTTGAGCGTTTTGTCAATTCCCTGTAGATACAAGGCCAGGATGTATGTATTGAATAAAAAAAAAAAAAACCTTCAGCTTACTTGCTTCAGCAGAGTACTTCAGTTAGCTCTTTACCTGAAGTAATAAATTAAAAGCAACCCATTATCTGGGTTGCAATGCAACTCATTCTTCTTTCAAAAGCCTGACATTTACAGTAGAGGAACACTTAAATATATAAACATTTCCCACTTTTACTAATACTATTAATCTCCTCATTCACTTCAACCACAAATGATTTTAAATAGCCAATAGATCTTCAGAATCACTTTTATTTGCACTTCTGGAATAGTCATCTAATGTCCTAATATATCTACAGTAAGGGAATATGTCCTGAATATAGTTCTACAAATAATTAATTAAAATCGGAAAATATTTGGAACTGTTCTAGTAAGATTTGTATATAAAAGCTGTTTCTGTGGGCAGGAATAAATGTTGTACTCAAGACTTGAAAACCACTTTAAAAGTATTTACAACTTACTGGAATTAAGATTTTCTTTTTTTAGAAGAAAGATTATGACTTCTTAGAGTCAGGAAAGTCATCTGCTACCTGTTTGTTTAAATGAGGAATATTTCCTTCCATAGCAGACTTAAATGGATACCTCATTATGGTGTTAGGAAACACTACTACTTTTCAAAGATTTGCTGAAGCTCTAGTCCCTGTAGGGTGCAGACAGAGGAAAAAATAGCCACTTTCAGTTTCAAGGAAATGTATGGATATGCATACTGGAAGACCAGCACAGTCACTGATAAACATCTCTGTAGTGAGAGCCCACACTTAGCACATCAACAATATGCAGACAACAGAGCAAACGAGTTACTACTAGAGCACATTAGGAACTAGGAAGCCAGTCTTTTGGAAAATCCTCATAAACGTTTTTGCCTCATATTATGGAAAACAACTGCAATTTCTGATTTTCTCACAACCCAGTTGTAAGAGCAGTCAGCTAAAAGAGAAACCTAGCACATAGTTTCCATTTCATTTTAACACTAAGCCCTTGATCTGCTGCTGCATTTCATGGGAGCAGTGGTTTGGGTGCCTCTTTTCTCCTAGAGCCCATGTCCCTATTACATCCTTCTTCCCATGCCCTGGGAGCCTGTGCCCACCACAGCAGAACCAGTGAGCCCAATGCAGGTAGAGCCCCTGGAAGAAGGGGGTTACCGGTTGCAACAGAAATCAATTAGCGTATGAGAGGTTAATTACAATCCCAGAAGCCTTCAAATACTTGGGTAGACTGCCAGCACTACCTCTCTATCTACATACTCATCCTGCCTGTGCTGGTGTTTAACTTTTATTGCCAGATAAGCTTGAACAACGGGTATTAGAACAGAGTTACGATAATAGCAAATTGGAGGGAGTGTCAGAAAGTGGAAATATGTCACTTACTGTATTCTTGTCTCAAAACCTTAAGGCTTACCACCCTGAAAGGAGGCAAGGGAGCCAGCAGCAAACAAAATCTTCCATTGTGAAGGGACTGACAGGTCTAATCGTCATTTCTGCTTCAGAAATTTTTAAAATGCAGTATGTGAAAACATGCTGACCCTTGGGAAATAAGTGGGGCTGTTAAAAATAAATAGGTTCCAGCTTTTCAGGAAGAACAGATTCACTACAGTGACGTAAAAACACCCAGCAGCTTGTCCCAGCCATTTCCCATGAGACAGTGCTGAATTAGGAAGTAACAGCAGCTCACACAGCTGCCTGGAAATTTAAATGCCAGGATGTTACTTCTTGAATCTAATTTTTTCCACAGCTCACCTTTGACACAGTGACAGTCTTTGCACAGTCCCTCCATAGCCTCAGAAAAACATTTGAACGCTTTTTAAAAAAATAATTAACCTTCATGGAACATCCCAGTACATCTTAAAATACACTTCAAGATACAAGAGTCTTAGGAATATCCTCTTGTTGGGAATATTTTATTCATGAAATAAAACTGTTTCATATTGTTCATTTTAAGGTTTTTAATTTTTCTGTTGAAAGTGATAATGAGTCCCAAGTACATTTTGGATGTGTCCATGCACTTGCAGAAAAGGACCGGTGTTAAAATATAATCCATTGGTGCACCAAGGTACAGCCTGTGATCCGTCTGAGCTGAGACAGATGAAAATGCAAGTGTTGAAACAGAATTTTCCTTCTGAATAGAACTACTGATTTGCATCCATTTCTATCATTTACAACAAACTATTTCTGTTATACTAGAGCCACAGTCTTGATAGTGACAAATAGGATTTCTTCATTTCAAAGCATATATGTGAATCTTTAATTCAAAGTGGTTCATTTTTGGGCCCATGTGGAGACTGCAAGGGTGAAGTATTAAGCCATTCTATTCAAGAAGATAGTTCTTCCAGTAAACATTTTATGATCCGTCTGGTTTCTCTCGTGTTAATTCATCAGGATCTAGTTTCTTTACTGTTTCCTTCTTAGATTTCCACTCACTTGTTTCCCCCCCAAAAAATCCTGTTAAATACTAACCAATGCTTTCCATAAGTCAGAACACATGAATTAGTGTTTGTTTATAAAAGGACTGCAGGGATTATATTGCTGGACCAGATTCTTTATACATAATCATTTCAACACGTGTCTTTCCACTCTGCTTACAGTAAGACTGCAAGTCATGTAAACATCTCTACAACAAAAAGGAAATTGCTAGTTGGTTTGCTGTACTTCTGCTCAGAGAGAATAAAGAATGTATGTATTTATTAAAACCCTAGAAATTTATAGAAAATATAAACCCATACAAATATTTCCAGAAAACAAAGGACAGTGTCATCCAAATCAGTTCTTTTTGACAGATAAGGAGTTAGATAAGCAACATCAGGCAAGATCTATTATCTTGTCATTTGCCCTAGGTAGCATATACCCACTGCTAGAGAAGCAGTAGAAACCTATTTCACAGACCAGGACTTTTCACAGAAAATGGTCTCTCTTCAGACAATTGCTGGTGGCAACTACTAGTAGGAATAAGCCACAGAAATGCATTGAGGTTACACGCCTTTAAAGAGGAACCTTGTGGTCTGTAATTTTTTACAGGACAGAAGTTACAGACTCAAGCGGGTTGTCATTTGTCATACACACAGGGAATAGAAGGGAGCAACAACCCAAAAAGATCCTGTGGTTTCTGCCGAAAACAGCTTCCCTTGGCCAATTCACCATCACCTGAAGCCTTCCCTTCTCAGACCTCTATCAGAAAAGGGAGACCCTTAAACACAAATCCAATCATCCCTGTTATAGGAAGATTGACATTGTCCACAATAATTTTAAAGGCTTGAGGTCCTATAGGAATGAGCAAGAAGCCCTCAGAAACCAAACACAACAAGAAGGCCATCAGACTCTTGCTGTTGGCTTCAGTTTGGCCAAGACTTCTTTGTTGTTCGTTCAGAATCTAAGAGCTGTTTTACCAGTGAGATGCATGTGGCTCTGCCCATGGCCAGAAGCAGCAAAGCAGACACAGCAGATGACTGAGAAACTGAAGAAGTCAGAGGAGCAGCATATCTCCATACCTAGTCTTGCTAAGAAGTTGTTCTGCAAGCAGCACTGCTAGGGAAGCCTGGTTTCCTGCTTGCATACCGCGAGACTTCCCAACCACCTTTCCTGGCAACAGCCCAGGTTCCTCCAGCATTCACCCAGTACCCGGTGTGATGAGAGGCAGCCCACGCAATGTCCAGTCACCTTCTAGGTGACCAGAAAGCTGACCAGCCAGCTGCCAAGCAGGGTCCTGGGCTCTTCTGCCAGAGGGGAAGTAGCAGCATCTCCTTCCTCAGCTCAGTTCCTGGTGTCCCCCAAACCACTGAGAGTTCAATGACCATTGATGACTTCTTTCAGAGTTGGCAAAAATTGAGGAGTGGGACTAAAAGCTACGGGAGGGAAGGGAATGGATAAACAGACAGTGAGGTCACATGTCTTGTTTTCTTAGCAGTTCAGGCTAAAAAGGAACATTTTATATATACATATATAAAGGGCGGGTAACTGGCAAGATTCTCAGTATCAAAAGAAGCTTGGCCTTGTCTCAAGAAACCAACAGCCAGTTAGCTGGTGTGTTTTTTCTCTGGTAATGACTTTAACAGTGTTCTTACTTTTACTAGCCACACTGGGCACTAGTCCATCTTACAGACTGAAGCTCTCAGTTCTCCAAGTAACTCTGCAAACCCAATAAGATTACCCACTGAATTCAACCAGAGATGGTGCATTCCTTCCCAACGTGACACTGTTGCTGCGGGGCAGTAGGGGGGAACACACACATGCCACGCAACACAACTAATCTGAATCTCTGCAATCTCCTCAAAGACAGAAAATTGCTCCCAATTTGAAAGTGTCCCTTGTTTCACCCTGCTTCAGATGGAGGCAGTCCAAATTCACCAGGATGGCAATTAATTGGAGCAGTTTTGCTGTAAGGGGCTTCGCTGGTGCTAGATGCCAAAGAAAAATGTTTTCCAGGCCTTCAACACAGCTGGAGCACTGAGTTTTGAGAAGTGTGGCTTTGATTCACAAAAGGGTGTAAATGTCACAACATTCACTACAGGGGCCCCTAGCCTTTTTCATAAATTAGTGGCTCATCAAATCTCCAACTCAGAGGTAGGGGGCAAATAAGTGGGTCTGGGATTTATTGCTAAATTGGAATTTAAAAAAAAAAATGAGTTTAAGGATGAATACATCCTTTATTTTTTTAATTTTGAGAAGTTTACTTTTCCTGATTGCTTTAGACTAAATATATTCCTGAAACAAACTCAAAATCCCCAATTTAAAATAAAAAATTCAGTCACTTTTTGGGAAAGCTTAGAAGCTATTCATCACATTCAATATGATGAATATGACTTCATGGTCAATTCTGATTGACTCCGTCTGCTAGAGCATGAGAAATGCCTTCTGCCGTAACAAAGATGTGAATGGGTCCAGGTCTCCTAAACTAATATTTGCTCATCCCAAATAGTTATTTCTTTTGAAGTTATTAGTATTAGGAATAACCGGATGCCAAAGCTATGTAGTTTGTTATCCACTTTATCACACAGGCAAGAAGTCGGGCTTCACTACCTGTTGCAACAATTTAGCCTACCTCACACCCTAAATTAAATGCAAATTCAGAGTTGTAACTCAAGTTTTCCTGCTTTGGCCCAGAAACTCTGATGCAAGTTGCACTCCTTTGTCACCAATAGCACATAGGATCTTCATGTAACTTTCATGCCCAGCTTCCATGTTTATAAAAGCAAGAGACCACTCATTTTCATAAAGCACATCGCTCAACAACACTCAGGTCAGTGCTAGATAGAAGACTATCACAATTATTCTTCTCCCCTCAGATTATCATTCAGCCTTAAATGCACTACTAAGATAGCCTTCATGAGTTTGTTGGTTTTACTTACATTTCATAACTGACATGCTGAACCTTGTACTTTAACAAAACAAATCTTCACAAACTCCTGATTAAAGAAATTGCATATGCAGTGGTTACATAAAACATAATAGTTTCATTTTAGCTTCCCCATCTCTGGGTGAATTTGAAACTTCCAAGTTTCCTGCAATATTTTACATAAAGGGCACTCAGGAAGTACATGATCTGCTCTATTGTGTTAGAATTGCAGTGTTATCCAGCTCAGTTTTCATTCTGTATTACATTGTCAATGAATCTGCCTCAGGAAGAGAGCACCTGCTGTTTCTGCACTAAATTTTAGTATTTGCAAAAGGAGACAGAAGCCAAGCTCTAAGTGCTTATAAGGACTTGAGCATCCGGCACCAGGGTGAAAAGCAATGTCTGAATTTGGGGTATTAAATCTAGAGGAGCTTTTATGCTTGTGCAAGTGAAAAAATAAACAAACAATATATGAGAATATTTTTATGTAAAACCCCTTTTTTGCCCTTTGATTCTTACAGAAGAAAGCTAAATCTGACCTCTCTACAAAGTATGTATTTTTTTGAAAAAACTCAGTCGTGTCCATTTGGAATGCAGAATAAGTTGCACTGACTAAAGAACTCAAGTACACAAGAACTGCTCCCCTACATCAGGCCCAGCAGCTTCAGAAAGGAAGCAAGAAAAACTTAAGTAAGCATTTATGAAGTAGCTTCTTAACCAGATGGTTTCTGTTTGACTTTGGTTAGCATTTAGCTCGCGTCCCATCCAAATAACTCACAGATTTCAAATGCTCATCTTTGTAAAATCCAATAGGAGAAAGCTAAATGTATATATTTACATTTTCATTTTAAGTCAAGTTAGGAACGAAAGATCAGTCTATGGAGCAGGAAGCAAGCCTGTTAAATCTTACTTCAGGATGCAAGAATTAATGCATTTATCTCAGTGGTTCTGTAGTCAGTCCTTGTGGGTAAGCAAGATGATGGTCATCAGATGAACACACATGTTGAATTCCACCAGGATACCACAAAGCAATTGACCTAATTTTACAGTCAATGCAAGCCAGCATTGACTGCTAATAAAAAGTGAAGAGCAACCATGCAGGAAAATAAAGTCCAACCTGTACTGTGTTTTTATAAGCTATGTTCTCACACCAGTAAGCACACAGCTCTGCTGGTATTAGTGAGTGACCCACAGTTCTGACTTCATACACCTTACAAGGCAGGTTGGGGTTTTATGCCATTTCATAGTCTTTCACAGTTACTGTCTCCTTTTAAATCTTTGAAGGCACTTTCTTGCCTTCAAAGAAACAGCTGCTCTCACTCTTACCTAAAATCCCAGCCAGATCTGATATCTGGACACATACATTGGTACAGTGCTGAGCTTACAAATCAGCCCTGAAACGCAGCAAGGGTGGGCATTACAGACCACCTTGCATTAGACAGTTTTCATAGATGTAAATGGAGGAGCCTTAGACTATGCTTAGACGCAGCTTTATCAATCTTCATTCAAGAATATCAGTCACAAGAGCATCTAAGAACTTTCCTTAGGTGTTCGTGTTACTTGCAATTAAAGAGACATAAGAGGCATAGAAATACTGAATTTAGCTTACCTACCTGCTGAAGGGAATATCATCATACTGTCATTAACTGATCTATCATTAATCACTGCGCTGTAGGAAAGCGGTGAAGGATAACTCCCCTCCTACGTCACCCAGTAGGATCAAATTCTGCCCGAAAACAGGGCTGCTGACCTGGTTGCAGTCCTGCCTGGAAACCTCAGTTTGGGATCAGGCTCCTGTCAGCCAAGTGTTCTTCAAACACAGAACCAAAGCCTGAGAACAGTTTACTGAGGAAGTTTAACCCACAAAATCTATACTCTGATGTTAGTAATCTATATAAAGAATATACCGCTCCTATTGCTATGACAGGTAACCCACCAAAAAGACACCTGAAAGTCAACAGCGGGCCAAAGCTGCAGTCGGCCAGCTCAGACCACAGAACAGTTTAGTATAGTGAGACCTGCTTCATCATGCTTCAACGTGGCTATGGAGTTGCTGGTCATTGCTACTACAACACAGTCTTAATTATTTCATCACCAGTGTGCACAGCAGAAATACCAGGCTAAAGTGTCTGTCTGTTCCAATCAACTGATCAACAGATGAATGCTGTGAGAAGATGGCTTACAACCATGACCTGGGATAGGGAGTGGAAATTGCCAAGCTCAATGCCACAAGGGTTGCACTTGCCCCAAGCCAAGAGGGTGAAAGGCAAAGAGTCTTTCTCTCACTGCTATCAAAAGCTACAGCTGCCTCAAATTACCAAAACCATAGCCTACAATTTCCTGGCCTGAAAAACTTTCCTACTGTTAGCAAAACCTGCAGTCTTTCCAGTGTCCCTCAGTGGCACAAAACCTCTGCATATAACCCACTGAAATCAGACTGCTAAAGAGTAATGGAGCTTATTTGAATACAGTCACAGAAGGCAACACCTCTTGCACAGATGATGCAAGGGTTCTACAACTGAGGTTCTAGGAATTGCACAGAATGTAAAATTTGTCTGTAAGGATTCCTAGGGTAACAGAGATTTTTCCATCTCTGCTGTTGAGAGCAATCCAAATAAAACATCTCCACAAGTTTTTAATCCAGTGTCTCACTAGAGACAAGTGCACACAAGCACATGTAGGCGTTGTTCTGGGAGGGTACTCTGAAACAGTATCTCTGTACTTTGTTCCTATCCTTATTTCCTAGGCATCAGCTATTGGTGACAAACACGATAGATTTAGGTCTAACTCAATGTGTCTTTCTAGCACACCCCTAAAAGTTGTGTCTACTCACAGCTGGATAATTTAATTTGGGGAGTCAATAAACAAGCTAGTCTGAAGAATGACCCAGAAAGTGCATATGTGATCAGTGAGTTACTGGACTCCCTATAGCAAATACTGTGGTATATCTCCAGATTCTTTCTGGACCCAGAAAGTGTATTGGACAGCGCAGGCTGTCCAGCTGTCTGACATCCAAAGCAGCAAGTGCTCTTCTGGGGGTTCTGCATCCATCTCAGCTAGTCTTGGTCTTGTTGAAACAGAGCAGTTGAACCTGATTCTAGCATGACAGCCTCATGGTTAAAGTATTTGACTGGATGATTCCAGGGCTGAATACACGTTTTCAGCTGCAGAAATAACCCTGGAAGTTACCACTGACACTAGGCTACAGAGTTATGTTGCTTTTGCTTGGCCATCATTTGATCCCATTACTTCCTTGCAGCAAAACTAGTCCAGAGCCCAGGTCCAGCTTCAACTTGGACATCTTCCCAGCTTGTGAATTAGGGATGTTGCTGGAAAGTGGAAGACAAACTGCAGAAATAGTTGAACCCAGTGCTATCACTTCTCAGGGAGGAGTTGCAAGCAGCTGTCAAGCCACTATGCAAGACGTGAACATCGCTTCCTTCTCTGCCTCTTTGAATGGGAGCACCATGGGCAGCTCTTATTTTGTGCTCAGCATAGAGAGGAGCCAACCACTCATGAGCTTTCAGTCATAAACACTACCTCAACTGTGTGTCATAAAGGCACCCAGGTTGTCAAAAGGGATCCAGTTCCCTAAGCTTGGCAACTTGGGTATGTGTTTGCATATCTAACTTTACGTGCACAGCTTCTGGGCCAAACTAGAAGGAGCTTCATTAGTTTTACACATCTCCAGCTAGGCAACCATTGAGCGTGGACTGTCTAGCTTGCTGTCTTTGATCTAGGCAACCAAACAACACTGGAATATTGCTTTTGGTGTTGCAACAAACATTCAGGGTCTTTTTCCAAGAATCTTCAATTAATGGGGCTTTTCCATTTCCTGTATACTCACTTCATAGGAACTGGAGAGGGAGACTTTAAGGGAAGGATATGTTTCTGTTAACCTCAACATACAGTCATTTGGAAATTGGCCAATGGCTATTCTTATTTATTTCCACTTACTGACATGCTGAAATATCACTAGGGCTGGTTGTTCAATAGATAAATAAGATACTAAACACTTATGCCTTTTCCTACTTCACAAAAAAAGCTTCACGGAATTGCTGAGTTGGGAAATAACTTCTGGAGATCATCTAATCCGATCCCCCTGCTCAAGGCAGGGTCAGCTACAGCAGATTACTCAGGACTGGTTTTGAATATTTCTAGAGATTGAGACAGCACAATCTCTTCCAGCAACCTGTTCCACTGCTTGACCACCCTCACCATAAAAAAAATTTATTATGTTTAAATGGAATGCTTTGTATTTCAGTTTGTGCCCACCGTCCCCGAATTCCAACTTTTCTTTCAGATATGCAAATTCAAAAAAACAGATCTTGCATCTAACAATCTTTCCTATTCCTCCTATGGGTCTCAGCACTACAGGGGTGAGTATCAGAAGGGCACTGGAAGCTGTGCACAACAACACTGCAGAAAACACATTATCCTTTGAGATGTGTGCAACTTCTCTCCCAGGGCCCAGAGCTTTGCTGCAGAACTGTCATGACCTGCACACAACATCTAACTCCAGCTCCTCCTCTGAAAGGCTTTTCACATTTCTGAGTGACAGTAGTCCATGTGCCAGCAGATAAACCGTGCATTGCACAGCCCTTCCTGAGTTTAGTGGGTGTGTAGAAGTGTTTCCTTCTGAGCAGGACAAAGCCCTTTACTCCATGACAGTATGGCAGGACTTGAATTTCGAGTTTCCCAAGATTTGGAGATTCTGCACATAAACAGATATCAAAACTGTAAGATGGGATATGCAAAACATGAGTGTTACTTTCAGTTTTCTTTAATGCTGGAAACTCTTCTAAGTTACAGAAAAAAACTTCCTTAGGTGACGATCCAACAGCAGGGAGAGCTTGATCATCATTTCATAACTAAAAGTACATCACCAGAACAGTTTTTCATCAAGAAAAACTCCTGATTACTTATGGAACTCCTACCAGTTTTCCTTTGGCAATACAGTTATAATCCCTGAAGCATATTCCAACATTTTTGTCATCTGATCAGTCCTGCATAATGTACTTGATAGCAGCTGTGTGCACTTTCTTCAGACTTTTCCCCCTAGTGCATTAATACTTTCTTTTTCTGAAAGCTTTCCAGGGACTGTGAAAAATGTCTCTTTTTTTTTTCCTCCCTTTTCTTATACTCCTCCCACACTGTAACTCCAGCTTAAGCTTTTGCCTGATGGAAACCATCCACAATGCACCTTTAAGACAAGAAGCAATTCTGCAACTTTGAAAACTAGAAAAAAAGGAAGGATACTTGCTTCTGCTATGAGAGACCTGAGCTTAGCGTATGCACTGCCACAAGCCTCCAGTTTATAGCCTCAGATGGGCTCATCTAACCTGTTCTTGTCCCATTTTCTGGAGAGGATACTGAGATAATAAAATACCTGAAAGAGATACATGTCATACTACAATCATTTTCCTACTATAACTTAGTGCCTTTTTGAGAATCAATTTCCAAGCTTTTTACAAAGAGATACTAGAAGATGGCAATAAATGAGAATTCTCTCAACAAAGCAGATTCAGACTCAAAATGGCAGCTGACATTATGTAGATATATGTTTTAGTGATGCTCTTGCTGGGGGGAAGAGAAAAAAAAATCAGGAAACAACAGCAGTGGAAACGAGCACATCACCTGTAGAGTTATGTTTGGTAAGAGTCTCTTTCTCATAGAGGTTACACAGCTGGTGACCGAGATAAAGCGGAAAGAATATTGCTAACAGCGTGTGTCTTGCATAGAAGAGTCACCAGATCCTAATACGGGCTGTTCCTGCAAATGTTGTACACTATGAGTTCTCCAAATCATGCTACATTTTATTAGCCAGAGAGCAAGGAGAACAACAGAAAAATTGATAATTTGTGACCTAAATTCCTTACACTTTTTAAACCACTTTCCCCTTGAACAGAGTATCTGAAAGCAATATCCTGGCATGAGTTTAATCAAATTTAAAGTAACACAGGCTAATCTTCTGAGGCCTGTTATGTCTGTGAAAAGTTATTTCTTTCCTTAAGCCCAGCTTTCCTTCTGGAAGTCTGTTAGTCATGAAGCAAGCAATGGTATCCGAGGCAGTAAATACAGCAGTTGCTCCCCATCCCACCCCCCACCCAACCTCTGCTTGCTGCTTCCCCAAAAAATACACTAATAAAACAGCTCTTCCAC
>NW_015090922.1:30254255-30286467 GCF_001431845.1 Calidris pugnax | reverse complement strand
CCCCCCAAGATAAAAGATAATGAACAAGAGAATGGTTAATAGCAGGGGTAACCATCATAACGGACAGGCATTACAAGGTTTTGGCAGACATTTTCAAATGCTGGAACCAGAAGTTGAGCATTTAATATATTTTGAGGAGTCCAATATAAAAAACAAGAGTGAGAATGGTGCTTCAAGAAACATTTTCCTTAGCACATGGATCCGTGGCTGATACACATCTGGATTTCTAGTTGTTAACTGAAACTCTGGAAAGTCCCTAAAAGCCCTCTAGTGCTTCCCTTCCTTTTTTCCCCCTCTCCTTACCCACGGAGCAGGATCTGGTTTCTTTCTTTATGCTCTTTTCTGTCTTAAAGCAGTCAGTATCACCAGCAGAACTTTTCTTTAGTTTCTTTGGTTTTCCTTCCAGGAAGGAAGGCTGGCTCCTATTAAGCCTTTCCAGCGCTGGAGCAACCGGGTGTCCCGTTGGGCACTTGCTGCATTCACATTAAATCTCTCCATGTTCCAAGGCTCAGTAAGACACAGTAGCCAGCTGCCAAATGCTGCTGGTTTGCAGTTTTCAAATTTAAGGCTTAAAACGCAAATTGTTTCTAAGGCTGCATCCCACTACTATCAAGTTCTCCCCTTCAATTTTAACGTGATTACCAAAGAATGTACCCCAAACCGCAAAAGCGGTTTGATTAATAGGCATGGAGAATTATCTATGTACACAACAAAACACAACTGTTTGTCTTTTGCCATATGTTAGCTTAGAAGATGCTTCATTCACCACATTAATCCAAGCATTAAAAAAAGTCAGGGCTGACATGGGTCTGCCACAACCCTAAGAACAGTTTAAGAACAAAAACCCAAACAAACCTTCCACAATTCGGACCCATCATAGCCCCAGGCTCAGAGTCACTTTTAGGTGCAGAGAGCTACTTACTACTTTCAGTGAAAAAATCTCACACAGAAGAGATTACAAAGATCAGTCCCTTGGGGAAGAGGGAAGGTTGTTCTCAATTCCTTCTCTCCAGCTGCTATCAGTGCAACAGAGCTTTCTGCACGCATAGTTTTCTCTCCTCTGAAGTTCCCTTTATTATTTCAACTCTGATTTCTGGGCTTACTGTCCTGTTATTTCCCCCCTTGGCATGATATTATTTGAGCTTCTCCTTTCCTCTCCCGTTCCCTTGCATCCTGCCGAGAACACTGCAGGAAGAATTATAGCCAATTCATTTGCCTGCCTGCCAATTAGAAGTATACTATGTCAGAGGCAAGTGAGTAAATACCAATAAACAATATGACAGCTATCCAGCCCATTTGACCCTCTGACAGCTTTCAGTGCTTTCCACTTTATTAAAATGAGGTATTAATAGAACAGATATGTTTCACAAGGCACAGCATCATAGCATTTAGAATCACAGAGTTGATTTTTATAGCCAGAAAAACAGATTCTTTAACATGCTTCTTTATGCCAGACACTGTCAAATCATAAACTTTTCTGAGGGCTTTTATTCTAGTTTTCCAGTACTAAATAATCACACTGGTGAGCAGATATCTTCCCAATTCACTTAGATCTTTTTAATATTTGATTATGAATACATGGGATAGAAACTAGCTCGTATTGTTTGCACAACATCGGAGTCCCAGGTCTAGATTTGAGTAGCCAGGTCCTTTTGTAAGACACAGTAGTTTAGCAGACACTATATTAGCAGATGCCTTAGACATAAATAAGAACAAGTCACTCCTCCAAAGAGTTAGCAATTGAAGACCCCAACTCCATATTGTGCACGGTGCCAGGGAAATCCTGCTTGCCCAGAAACACTGTTTTTTGAAGACGACAACATGGGCAGAGGGCAACTGCACACTTCTCAGTGAGGTGCTGGAGCATAAACAGGCTACAGCTTGGAAGAGACAAGAAATCAGACATATGGTCTCATGAAAAGATAGATATCTCATGCCATGGATATTTTTAATACAAGGCAACAATTTGACATAATTCATACTCAAGCAAGTTAACACTATTCAGCATGCTCATATTTAATATGTAATACAAGTTGGTAATTTTAGAAACTGTCTACTTTAATGCTGTGATTCTCTTTTGCGGGCAAATAACTTTATGCCGCATCCACTCCTTTTTCATTGAAAAAACATTTCAACAATTATTTCCAGCTTGCACGCATCTGAATGTCCACCCTTAAAATATGGTTAGCTGCATTCCTGGAGAAAGGCCAACCACAGCTCTAAGCTCTGCAACGAAGCGTGAAGTGAGAGAGATCAGCACCCCAAAGCACAAACACTCGCACTAAAACCAGGGCTCTGTGATGGTGGAGTCTCTTTGCGGCAGTAAAAACAGGCAAGTTCTAATACGTGCTGGCATGAGTAAATAACAAGTGCAAAGCCTAATGTGAACAAGACGCAGAGCTAAAGGACGTTTTGTGAGTTCGCAGCAAGTGACAGACCGCTCTCTTCTGCCAACATTAAACTGCAGCAAGTAACCAAGTCAGGGCACCTCGCGGCTCCTTGGCTGTAGCTTTTAGATAAAAGAAAGCAGTTTCTCCTACCCCGTTTCTCCTGGGAATCACATGCAGCTTCTCCCGTGGGTATTTCTGTTCAAGTAAGATACTGACTCACCAGAAGATCAAGGCCTTTAAAGACCCTCAACTCTTTTTCCTAAAAAGCTTGTCTTGTGCTGTGGGACACAGAAAAGTACATAGTATTTCCATGCCAGCTATTCTTCAGCAATTGTGCCAAGATCTTTTTCCCTTACATACACATTGCTGCAGTCGTACCTTCAAGCAACTACTTGGAAGCAGCACACCCTGTGGCCACGCACCCCCAGAAGGCAAAGCTCATCATTGCCCAGCAGTTAAAATGTTAAATTTAAGTATTGCTTTATGCCCCAGCTCAGTCTTCCTTCCAAGTGAAACCCTAGTGTAAGCAGCTATTCCCTAACAAAGCATACAATCAATATTACCCCACAATTAATAGAGGAAAAACATGTGGTTAGCAGACTTCCCTAATAAAACGGGCAGAAAGCTATATTCAATGCTACTAAATAAATTTAACTTACACTTGTGAAAAAACTTCCAAACCACGATTGTCCCTGGAATAATGATACATGTAGCAAAACTTGCATTTCATCCACGCTTATATGCTAAAGAGATTAAGGCAAGTCACACGCTAAGTAAACCATGACTGCCTCACTGTGGATTAAAGCAATGCTTACTTCCAGCAGATTGCTATTACTACCAAAATATTAAGTTTCTTTCTTCATCCCTCAGGAAAAAAAAAATAATGATATTTTGTTCATGTGAATAATCCACGGTATTTCTGAACATACTATCACAATATTAGTATTGGCTGACAAATAGCTTGCAATAGGTGAAGCTGAATAATCAGTTGATTTCAGCTGAAATCACAGCCACGCATCTCAAGCATATCTTGAAGCTTGCATTTCTGCTATGTGTGGATTCTCGGGTTTTTTTCAAAACTCTCAATAGCCTCACAAGAGCTTAACAATGACTGAATACTGGGCATTACTTTTGGAAAAGTAAATGGAAAGTAACCATTTACTTTCCAAAATGTTTAAAACCTACCTAGCAACTTTATTGCTATACACATTTCCTTCCTCTGAATTTTCTTATGAGCTTCTCTTCCTTGGAAGCACAGGCTGGCTGAGCTCCAGCTGCAAACTTTCTGGAAGATTTGCTTAAACAAGTATTAGTTTGCATCTGATCAGATGGACAGCAACAAAACAGGTTTTATTTTCACAAGAGAATGACATCCTAGCTCTCGGAGCATGACCCTTGTACATCTTGGGACCCATTATTTACCACATGTAGGTCCCTTGAACCTGGTTCAACAGAAAAAAGTTAAATTGGAGTTGTTCCACAGACTCTTATTTCCAGATCTTTTACCACAGCCTCTGTAGCATCCCAGGCTGCATATGATAAAATCAATGCTTATGCAAAGCAAGGACATCTTATACAGGGGACACTGGTACTTTGTGACAAACTGGATTTCTTGTATTTTACGTTGAATCTCAGCATTATCACTGGGTGTTGTTCAGATACTTTAGTGACTTCATATGTGATTCCAGAAGAATCATTTATGGAGTAATCTTAATTATGCAGGCTATGGTACTGTTAAACACATCCTTGGTAATTCATATATATGGCTTCTGCATGGAGACATAATCCAGTTACTGGATGCCATATTTACCCAGTTAGATCAACAGCTATAGCTACTGGCTGTCAGAACAATGTGTCTGGTTACCAATAGGTTACCTCCACTGATATACAGTCCATGTTGCCCAATCAAAAAAATTTATTTCATCAGTTTTTATGACATCTGTATTAATAAAACGGAGATATCTTATTTCTCTTGCTATTATCACATATTTTCTAGCACTTCCTTCAGACATAGGCCCCACTGCATTGAACAGCCAGGATTTGTGCCCTTTCATTTAGAGAACTGTGCTTGCAAATCTACATTTTTGTTCAGTTTTGGAATGTAAAAGTTCCCTATGGAAGGGAGAATCCAAACAAAGCGAAAGTGCTGCAGAAGCTACCCATGAAATATTTTGAGCCTTTCTGTTCAAAGCTTAGCAGCTCTGTTTGAACCAGGAGGCTCAGAAGGGGGCTCGGCTGTGCTGTGGTCAGAAGCCGTGGTGCTCCCAGCACAGGAGCACCCTCTTGGGCAGTCATCCCCAGGGACACCCAGGCACAGCCCCCCATCCCAGAGCATTACCTGCCATCCCACGCTTCCATTTTGACAAAACATCCTTTCCCATGCAAGCAAACAAAAGCTGTTTGGCCAGTGAATTCCTGCCCAGCCCTGTTATGGACCCCAGTTTCCATCCCCTCAGTCTGGTCCTCACGAACAACTGTTCATCTGGAGTTTAAAAGCATCACTGACTTTCAAGTTAAATTGCTGTATAACTTCCAAAGGTTCATTAAGAGGGCTTGTCCCACCAAGAAGAAAGTAGTATATAAACAATGAAAAAAGCATTATACATCCATCCGAGGGCTTTTCAACCCCATAGCAAGGCACTGAAGGGCCCAGGAAGGGTCACAGGCAGAAGCTCCAGAGCAATGCAGGAAGCAGGGCAGAGCAGGGCTGGGAACGTTCCACCAGTGCATAAGCTGAAGATATTTGTCCAGAAGCAATTTCTCTCTCTCAGGCTCTTTCCCAGTGTCTGTTGATTATTAATGTTACAGAAAGACTCAGTAGATTTTGCTGTCCTAACATAGGATAAATCTGAATTTTAACTATTCCTGCGTGAAGTGATGGGATAAATAATCTTAAGAGCTTCAGTAGCCTCTAAAACTCACAAGCAAGCTCCTGATCAGCATTCTCCTCAAGCTTTATAAAACAATTATAGCTGCATTGTGAAAAAGTATAAAGGTGAAATCTTTGCAGAGAAGAAAAGAGTAGGTAACCTCGCCTCAGTAACACTCATGCAAGGAAAGAAAGTCTGAGTCTTAGCTCTAACTTTTGATTTTTTCTTCTACTTACTTCAGCTTCAGTGAAGTCTATACCCTTTTGCCAACAGGTAGAACCACACAATCTCTCTACTTGCAGTCTCCCTGACTTCAGAAGTGTGCATGTAGGGGTAGAAAGAGGCATCCCACACAGTCCAAGTAACTTGTTCCCTGCATGACAGAACTGAGACAGCCCTGTTTCAGACCAATTCCTCAGCCTGTGCAGCTACATCCTCCCATCACACCAGATGCTCCTACTTAGGTATACACACAAGGTCAAACAGAAGGGTGGCTCTTGTGGGTGTGCAGCAGCCACTCGGGGAGGAAACCTACTCTAGGTCTTCTCCCCAGTGAGAACATTCCTCAAGCCTCAGTTGCTTCCTCACCTCTGGGATATCTCCATCTTCCTGCTCACACATGACAAACTAAGCAATAAGTTGAAAAGCTTTTAGGGTAATTACAAACAAGCAGCAGTCAGTAAAGCCCCACCAGTGCTGTTTCTTTAGCAAATGAGAATGAACATTTGGTAAAGGTTGGGCTGGATGGCTGAAACTTCAAAGTTTGAAGGGAATGAGGGAGAAGTGTGCTTGAGAGCCTTTTTTTGTTCTTTAACCTTTCTACTAGACATACATGTTTCTTGCAGTAACCCTTTTACTAATTTTGAAAATTCATCTTCCTCCCCACAAGTTTTATGCCTTCTCTGTCATAAGGAACACTAAATTCATAAGCAGCACCACCAAAAGAAAGCCAATTAAAGTTTTTGAAGGCCAAGGTGCTCCATTCCTGAACAAACACATGCTTTTCTCACATATGCAAAGCATCTGTGGCTGAAACAGCTCCTGGAAGAAGCTCAGGGGAGGAAATTAAAACATTGCAAGTCAAAGCTGCAGAAGGAGAGGCTATTCTTCACAGAAAGTTACAAAATCTTTTCCTGCCCTTAAAAACCCACACAGGAACAGAACAATACATGCTCACTGACTGTGAATACAAGTAAATCTCACTCCAGAGACATTTTGCCCTGAAGTGCCTTGCTCTTCCCCCAGCCCTGAAATCAAAGCCTGCCCTGGGAGTTATAACAAAAGGATTGCTGAATAGATTTATTTGGTTTCAAAATCCTATCCTGGTTTTCCAGGGAAAAAGTTTTATTTGTCCATCTCCATGGACGGCACTCTCTCCTGAAATAGTCTCTGTCCAGGGAGCAGCACATGGGGCCTGGACAGAAGGGAAGTGTTGAGAGGACATGGGGGCAAAGCAGGAGTAATAAAAAACCACACTGACCACTCCACATAGAAAACAGGGTTCTTTTGTGAATTAAGTAAAATGAACATGTCTTTAACAGCTTGTGGAATAGAGCAAGAGCAGCACAGAGTTACAGAGTCACCTACAATAGACTTGATTTTGCTTTTCTCCCCACAGGGCTGGAAACAGCAGTTCCTTGGGCAGATTGTCACTGACACAACCTACTCAACAGAAGAGTGGCCGGTATCTAGGCGGTATCAGAATGAGGCAATACCCACACCATGTGCTGCATGTGCTCTAAGTAGCATCATGTATTTGCTTTGGCAGCGAGACCATGCTAAAGCTTCAGGTTGTCCTGCTTTAGGATGGAAGAGATACTACACACTCAGTCCAGGGAACGCCACGGGGTGTGTGTGAAGCTGGACCAGTGGCATGGCACTATGGACCATCCACCCAGCCTAGAGGAGCACTGAGTACCCCCAAGCAGGCAGGTGTCACTGTGACCTGCTCCCGGCACACATCCGACTGCCTAGACAAATCTCAGCAGTTTGTCCCCTGATGCCCTTCTCTCCTACCAGAAGGCCAATGTGACAGAGTGCTGTCAAGAACTTGGTCCTAAGCATGAGCCCACAGTAGGTCTCACACAGCACAAATCCACCTTCTAACCCTCTTTCCATTTAAAATCACAGCACTGAGAGTTGAGGATTTGTCCACAAGAAACATTGAGAGCTCACAACAGCCTAGTGCCCAGAAAGATGGTAAAGTGCCACTAGCATGACAGCAGAAAGCCTGCAATGAAGCATGGAAAACCACGTTGGGTATGGTGATCATCTGCTTTAAAGGAACTTTCACAAAAGGAAGGAACAATATTGATACATATTTTGTGAGAGCATTTGTTACCTGACCACTAAATACTGCTAGGACTATTTAATTCATATAATATCTCTTCTAAAGCAGGTCACAGAATTAAATCCAGGGTTGTTTCCTAAGCAAAAGCAGCTATCTTTTCTCTGAGCAGTAAAGAAAAGAAACTACAAAGTTCATATTAAATTACATAATCAGATTCCAGGCTTCCCAAAGGATTTGCCCCTTTGCCAAAACGTTTCTTTGGAAAACCTGAGCCAATTCAAGAGAAGCAGCTTTTACACTAACCATGTACTTGTCCAACACAAAACTATGTAAAGTTATTAAACTAAGTATTAACTAGTGTCTCTCATATTACTTAGTTGATTAGCTATCCATACTTTTAAAAAGCTGCCTAACCTCAGAATTTTTATTTTAACACAACTTTTGCACTGAAGAAATTATTTCTTTCCTGATTTATTTCCCCCTAACAAAATAGAAATTAAAACTGCATAAACATGCAGTGAATAACTAACACATTCATAATGCCTTTATGGTCAAGCCCTCTATTAAGAGAGTATTTGCTGGCAGCAAACGTTAGCTTCCCTATTCCTGAATTACTGACGAGCACCGTTGTCAGGGCTAACAGGAACCCTCAAATTCTCAGGGACAGGTAACTAGTTAGAAGACTTCATTACATCAAAACTGTAGTTGCAAAAACTCATCTCTGCCTCTTAGCATCAGGTCTCAGGGTAGCGTCGCTTGGTGAGGTGATGCATTTGCCTTTTGCAAGGCAAGGACTCCTGTCTCCTGCAAGGCAACAAAAACCAGCCAGAGAAGTGTAAAGTGCTGAACCGGCTTGGGACCACTCCCTTCTCATCCATCCCACTGTCCTCTCCACACCTACAGGCTATTTATTATTTTATGCTTTAGTAATTATAATTATTATGAATATTATTTTTTTAATCTCCGAGGTGCTTCTATCCAAATTAGAAAAGTCTTAGAAAAACTGAGGAGCCCCAGAGGGAAATCATTGTCACTGTCAATGCCAGAGTCTCAGCCCAAAGGAGTGCTTCAGCTCTCCTCTTCTGTCCTGTCAAGTTTTTAGACAGGAGTCCAAAAGGCCAAGAGATTAAAAAAGAGACATTTTAAGAGCCCTTCATTTAAAGTAAATAAATATGAACTCCCCTGTTTTAGGTTATTAACAGACTAAGATCCAGAAAGGTGAAACCAAATCTTGGTAGTTTAGTGCAAGAGCTGCCATGCTTTGCTGCATTTATGAAATCCTACCCAGCAAAGTGCTGTCAACTGACCTTATCTCAGCTGTTGTCTTTAAAACTCCAAAAGAGATTTAAATGATCAAGAAAAAAAAGAGCCATTAAAGCAAAGTTAGGCAGGACACAACTTTCAGCAAGGCAATCCTGGAAGCGCTGCCTCAGAGGCAGAGCAGCTCTACAAGTAACCAAGGGACAGAGTTATAGCAGTTCATCATGTGTAAGGCTGCAGTGGCAGAAAACGGTGACCACAATCCAGGCAAATCTGAAGTTCCTGCTCTTGCAGTTTCCACATATGCACTTTTTAAAACTAAGTTCCATTTTGTTCTCCTTGTTAAAATACCTGGAAACTCACACACTGTAAGAATCAGTATTTCAGTTGATAAAATGCAATGTATTAGCAACAGAAAAAAAAGTATCAAATGACAGCCAAAACACAAAAGGCAATTTTTAAAAGTTTTAGTTCTGCTCTGCCAAAAACAAATATTATGATTGATTTCTTCTGCTGCAGCTTTTATTCACAGGGCCAATTTGAGGCTGGTTCATACAAGGGAGTTACACCCCTGGGGAGGTAAGCTCCTGTGTTTTACTAGTCAGTACACAGAACATGCTTGCCTAGCAATTAATTTATAGGAGTTGTGAGCTGCACACGATAGCACCATAGTTCTATGTGCTCCTACGAAGGAGAGGAATTTCCCCACAAGAGGGAGCCAGCAGACCAGCAATCATGGCCTTGTGCTCTGGTGCAGGTGTGACAGCCCAAGGAGGGGTCCAGCTGCAGTACTCATTTCTGAGGCCTCACCACACAGACAATCAGAAACCCCTCCACAGCCTCCTCACAGACTGGCAGACCCACTAGAAAGTGCTGGTTGGAGGTTTCCCACAGCAGCAGGAGTCAGCTGGCTGCTCCTGCCCAGCTCTGCTGTTACTCACAACAGCTATTTTCTGTGGAGTCTAATTAAAGTTTTTGAAGGCCAAGGTGCTCCATTCCTGAACAAACACATGCTTTTCTCACATATGCAAAGCATCTGTGGCTGAAACAGCTCCTGGAAGAAGCTCAGGGGAGGAAATTAAAACATTGCAAGTCAAAGCTGCAGAAGGAGAGGCTATTCTTCACAGAAAGTTACAAAATCTTTTCCTGCCCTTAAAAACCCACACAGGAACAGAACAATACATGCTCACTGACTGTGAATACAAGTAAATCTCACTCCAGAGACATTTTGCCCTGAAGTGCCTTGCTCTTCCCCCAGCCCTGAAATCAAAGCCTGCCCTGGGAGTTATAACAAAAGGATTGCTGAATAGATTTATTTGGTTTCAAAATCCTATCCTGGTTTTCCAGGGAAAAAGTTTTATTTGTCCATCTCCATGGACGGCACTCTCTCCTGAAATAGTCTCTGTCCAGGGAGCAGCACATGGGGCCTGGACAGAAGGGAAGTGTTGAGAGGACATGGGGGCAAAGCAGGAGTAATAAAAAACCACACTGACCACTCCACATAGAAAACAGGGTTCTTTTGTGAATTAAGTAAAATGAACATGTCTTTAACAGCTTGTGGAATAGAGCAAGAGCAGCACAGAGTTACAGAGTCATCTACAATAGACTTGATTTTGCTTTTCTCCCCACAGGGCTGGAAACAGCAGTTCCTTGGGCAGATTGTCACTGACACAACCTACTCAACAGAAGAGTGGCCGGTATCTAGGCGGTATCAGAATGAGGCAATACCCACACCATGTGCTGCATGTGCTCTAAGTAGCATCATGTATTTGCTTTGGCAGCGAGACCATGCTAAAGCTTCAGGTTGTCCTGCTTTAGGATGGAAGAGATACTACACACTCAGTCCAGGGAACGCCACGGGGTGTGTGTGAAGCTGGACCAGTGGCATGGCACTATGGACCATCCACCCAGCCTAGAGGAGCACTGAGTACCCCCAAGCAGGCAGGTGTCACTGTGACCTGCTCCCGGCACACATCCGACTGCCTAGACAAATCTCAGCAGTTTGTCCCCTGATGCCCTTCTCTCCTACCAGAAGGCCAATGTGACAGAGTGCTGTCAAGAACTTGGTCCTAAGCATGAGCCCACAGTAGGTCTCACACAGCACAAATCCACCTTCTAACCCTCTTTCCATTTAAAATCACAGCACTGAGAGTTGAGGATTTGTCCACAAGAAACATTGAGAGCTCACAACAGCCTAGTGCCCAGAAAGATGGTAAAGTGCCACTAGCATGACAGCAGAAAGCCTGCAATGAAGCATGGAAAACCACGTTGGGTATGGTGATCATCTGCTTTAAAGGAACTTTCACAAAAGGAAGGAACAATATTGATACATATTTTGTGAGAGCATTTGTTACCTGACCACTAAATACTGCTAGGACTATTTAATTCATATAATATCTCTTCTAAAGCAGGTCACAGAATTAAATCCAGGGTTGTTTCCTAAGCAAAATCAGCTATCTTTTCTCTGAGCAGTAAAGAAAAGAAACTACAAAGTTCATATTAAATTACATAATCAGATTCCAGGCTTCCCAAAGGATTTGCCCCTTTGCCAAAACGTTTCTTTGGAAAACCTGAGCCAATTCAAGAGAAGCAGCTTTTACACTAACCATGTACTTGTCCAACACAAAACTATGTAAAGTTATTAAACTAAGTATTAACTAGTGTCTCTCATATTACTTAGTTGATTAGCTATCCATACTTTTAAAAAGCTGCCTAACCTCAGAATTTTTATTTTAACACAACTTTTGCACTGAAGAAATTATTTCTTTCCTGATTTATTTCCCCCTAACAAAATAGAAATTAAAACTGCATAAACATGCAGTGAATAACTAACACATTCATAATGCCTTTATGGTCAAGCCCTCTATTAAGAGAGTATTTGCTGGCAGCAAACGTTAGCTTCCCTATTCCTGAATTACTGACGAGCACCGTTGTCAGGGCTAACAGGAACCCTCAAATTCTCAGGGACAGGTAACTAGTTAGAAGACTTCATTACATCAAAACTGTAGTTGCAAAAACTCATCTCTGCCTCTTAGCATCAGGTCTCAGGGTAGCGTCGCTTGGTGAGGTGATGCATTTGCCTTTTGCAAGGCAAGGACTCCTGTCTCCTGCAAGGCAACAAAAACCAGCCAGAGAAGTGTAAAGTGCTGAACCGGCTTGGGACCACTCCCTTCTCATCCATCCCACTGTCCTCTCCACACCTACAGGCTATTTATTATTTTATGCTTTAGTAATTATAATTATTATGAATATTATTTTTTTAATCTCCGAGGTGCTTCTATCCAAATTAGAAAAGTCTTAGAAAAACTGAGGAGCCCCAGAGGGAAATCATTGTCACTGTCAATGCCAGAGTCTCAGCCCAAAGGAGTGCTTCAGCTCTCCTCTTCTGTCCTGTCAAGTTTTTAGACAGGAGTCCAAAAGGCCAAGAGATTAAAAAAGAGACATTTTAAGAGCCCTTCATTTAAAGTAAATAAATATGAACTCCCCTGTTTTAGGTTATTAACAGACTAAGATCCAGAAAGGTGAAACCAAATCTTGGTAGTTTAGTGCAAGAGCTGCCATGCTTTGCTGCATTTATGAAATCCTACCCAGCAAAGTGCTGTCAACTGACCTTATCTCAGCTGTTGTCTTTAAAACTCCAAAAGAGATTTAAATGATCAAGAAAAAAAAGAGCCATTAAAGCAAAGTTAGGCAGGACACAACTTTCAGCAAGGCAATCCTGGAAGCGCTGCCTCAGAGGCAGAGCAGCTCTACAAGTAACCAAGGGACAGAGTTATAGCAGTTCATCATGTGTAAGGCTGCAGTGGCAGAAAACGGTGACCACAATCCAGGCAAATCTGAAGTTCCTGCTCTTGCAGTTTCCACATATGCACTTTTTAAAACTAAGTTCCATTTTGTTCTCCTTGTTAAAATACCTGGAAACTCACACACTGTAAGAATCAGTATTTCAGTTGATAAAATGCAATGTATTAGCAACAGAAAAAAAAGTATCAAATGACAGCCAAAACACAAAAGGCAATTTTTAAAAATTTTAGTTCTGCTCTGCCAAAAACAAATATTATGATTGATTTCTTCTGCTGCAGCTTTTATTCACAGGGCCAATTTGAGGCTGGTTCATACAAGGGAGTTACACCCCTGGGGAGGTAAGCTCCTGTGTTTTACTAGTCAGTACACAGAACATGCTTGCCTAGCAATTAATTTATAGGAGTTGTGAGCTGCACACGATAGCACCATAGTTCTATGTGCTCCTACGAAGGAGAGGAATTTCCCCACAAGAGGGAGCCAGCAGACCAGCAATCATGGCCTTGTGCTCTGGTGCAGGTGTGACAGCCCAAGGAGGGGTCCAGCTGCAGTACTCATTTCTGAGGCCTCACCACACAGACAATCAGAAACCCCTCCACAGCCTCCTCACAGACTGGCAGACCCACTAGAAAGTGCTGGTTGGAGGTTTCCCACAGCAGCAGGAGTCAGCTGGCTGCTCCTGCCCAGCTCTGCTGTTACTCACAACAGCTATTTTCTGTGGAGTCTCCATCTCTAGAGATATTCAAAACCCACCTGTATATGTTCCTGTCCAACCTGCTTTAGGCAAACCTGCTTTGGCAGGGGGTTGGACTAGATGATTTCAAAGGGTCCCTCCTAACCCCTATCGATCTCTGCTTTGCCCCCAGCAGTAGTTGCAGGCCCCTCAGCGCATCCCACACGCGATTTTTTTTTTTTCCACAGAAGGAGTGGTCAGGCATTGGAATAGGCTGTCCTGGGAGGTGGTTGAGTCACCATCCCTGGATGTGTTTATAAGCCTTTTAGATGTGGTGTTGGAGGATATGGTGTAGGGGAGAACTTTG
Source organism: Calidris pugnax (assembly GCF_001431845.1). Classification (NCBI taxonomy): domain Eukaryota; kingdom Metazoa; phylum Chordata; class Aves; order Charadriiformes; family Scolopacidae; genus Calidris; species Calidris pugnax. The sequence goes on along the minus strand of NW_015090922.1, from coordinate 30,272,816 downwards.
TAGAATAGGGTAGATGGTTGGACTCTATGATCCCAAGGGTCTCTCCCAACCTAGACGATTCTATGATTCTATGATTTACTTCCCAGAACTGGAATCAGCCAGGACCTTTTCCTTCTCCTGGGCCAGGTTGTGATCCCAAAGAAGAAGCCTTCAGCTGAGCAGGGGAATGGGCTTTGCCTCTTCCCAGCCTCTGCCTCAGCTCATTACAGATGCCAGTACATGCATGGAGACCCTGCCACAACACAACCAGCATACCAAGAAAAAAATATGTTTAATGATCAATGTGACTTCTTACTTGGAAGATGTTTTGTGATGTCCAGGTGGTACCAGCACATGTAATATGTCTTGCCCTCCTCCAAAAGGGGGAGAGAGGGGGCTAGACACAGCTCAGATTGTAGCACAGGTGACACACATCAGGAAGGTCTCCATGTCTTACAAAGGTACTCTGCAGCTGCCTGAAGCCTAACTTCAGTCATATATGGAGATTGCATAGACGTTTACTTGCCACACAGGAAGATAGGATTTGGGGTGGAAAATCCTCATTTAGGGAAGGCTGATCTCCAGCTTTGTTATCTTAGGATCAGCATCTCAGCTGACGCTGCTATTTCCACATTAACTGCTTTAATTCTACTTTAAATACTTGCCAAGTGTCAACAATGGCACCCTGGACTCTACTGAAATCCACCACAAGAGAAAAAAGAGCAAAGTGAGTAAAGGCTGAGAAGCTTGGGTCTTTTTAGCCTGGAGAAGAGGAGACAGAGGGGATCTCAAATATCTAAAGGATGGGTATCAAGAGCATGGGGCCAGACTCTTTTCAGTGATGCCCAGCAACAGGAACAAGGGGCAATAGGCACAAACTGGAACACAGGACATCTTGTCTGAACATAAGGGAAAAACCTTTATTTTGGCCGTGGCAGAGCACTGGAGGAGGCTGCCCAGAGAGGTTGTGGAGTCACCTTCTCTGTAGATATTCAAAGTCTGTCTGTGTTCCTGTCTAACCTGCCCTAGGTGAATCTGCTTTATCAGGGGGGTTGGACTAAATCACAGAATCATCATGGCTGGAAGATGATCACTGAAGGTCCTTTTCTACCCCTATCATTCTGTGAATAAGAAAAAGGTGCACCCCTAAATTTCACTACTTATTGAAACTAGCTTCTGAAGCTCTCAATGAACTGCAGATTAAGTTTGCCTGATTTACCCAGCAGGAGAAATGAAACAAAAAAGGAAGGGGTTCCTTAAACTGGTAAATCAGCAAGCTGAGGGAATGCTGACATCTATTCACTAGCAAAAGAAAAAAAAGCAAGTCAAAATTAAAAGTTAGTTTTGTTTGCTATCACCAGTCAGTTTAAAAACACAAATTTAGTCTCTGACAGGCAATTTTTCAAGGGCTGTTTAATTATTACCAGTTTTTGCTGGTCAGCGTATTTGCAGAATTCCCTGGCATTCCCTGACAACAGCTCTGCAGTTCTCAGAAGTGAGTGCTTTCAAGATGAGCACCATTCCTCACCTACATAGAAAAATGTGCTTGTAAGGAAAGAAAGTAGAGGAGAGATTGATGCATGTGCAGCTGCCAAAGTTCATCTCCTTTTACTTATCCCGGACTAGAAGGTGTCACTAGCCATATATTCAAGTTCGTGTCCAGTTGCTGGGTGTTTTTAGTGTGATAAAAAGTAACCCTGGCTTAGGGTAGTCACGCTTACCCCCACTAATTTTATGCTAACATCTGCCCCATGAAAAACCCACTGACACTGTGCCAGTGCTCCTTATGCACTGTAGAAGAGATCTCTATGCTCACTACAAATAATCCACTCAGAGATGAGAAAATTTTTGTAAATAAAGACTCATTTTCTCAAGTTTCCTGACTGAGTTTTCCCTTCCACCTACATGCCTCACCCTGAGCCTGCGTTTCCCCCTTCCTCTGCACAGATCCCTGAGCTCCAGCCTTGCAAGCATCCTGGCAGCAGCTGAAGCACCACCAAAAGGTGACAGATTCTCTGGCTGCCAAGGGCAAGAAAAGTGTGCATCCAGCCCATGACTGTTTTGCAGGGTTTTTTCAGTTGGGGGTTTTTTGAGAGTTTGTACTTGTCTGAACCAAAAGAATGGGAAGAAGCCAGAAGTTTCCACTCACCATGAGAGCAAGACTGCATTTCATTTCGTAGAGACAAAAAATGTCTGCAGGAAATGCAAAATCCTACTGCTGGGGCGAGTGGAAATTTCTGTCTTTTCCCTTCCACCCACCTCAGTCAACGTATATTTGGGCAAAGAAGTAGCAGATGATGGAAACTCATATAAACCGTCATTATATTAGTAAGAAAGGAGCAACCAGAACACATAGCTATCCCAGGCTACAAGTATTACAATTGCATCTCACACATACCATCTGCCTTGGGCATGAATTCGGGCACAGAACGTAGCAGAGGGCACCGCTTCTGGTGTATTGAGACAGTTTTCATGTGGGAAGTTCTCAGAATGATTAAAGTTTCGCTATTACTAATGTTGCATTAAGGTGAAGGATGGCAAAGCACATCAAGAATTAAGTCACACACATTCAGAACAGTGCCCAAAATACAGCTCAAGAAACCAAAGCCTTCTGCAAAACAGTGCCAATGATTGTGCAGGGTAACAAATGGCAGCCACCTTGAGTCTAACATAACATGAAATTCATGAAGTCAAGCCAAAGCTAAGACAACCTACCAGCTTATTTCAGCTTCTTTTAGAGAAACCTCCTCTGCTGGGAGGCGTGAGAGTTTTCTGACACCGAAACAAGTTTGTCTTTCTGAAGGTGGGCAGAGCCCCCAGATGCCAATTACCAGCCAGTTCCCCTTCCCTGGGGATGCCCCTTCCTCCCCAGCACTAGCAGGTCAAGCAACAGCCAGCTTCACCACTGCCTCCCTGTTAGCAGGAAAGGCAGAAAAATAAGCACTTTCTCCACCCCAGAAGCAAAGCATACCTCAGCAAGGCTCATGAAGGCTTTACCTTCCAAGGCCACAAGATTCTTAGCAGAAACAATCATTAACTAAGTATAATAGTGAGCACCAAGACCAGATTGAGGCAAGCTGCTCCTCTGGAGGTTAAGCCACAGAGCAGCCCCCAGGACCAAGCTACAGGCTCTTCTAGGCACCCCAGGACTATAGCCAAGGAGCAGCTCAACCCCAGGAAAAGTGAAAAAGACCTCATCAGCCCACAGCAGCTCCTTCCTCCCAACACCATCACTCCAACAGCATAACCCCAGCCCAGGAGCCCTGACACTTACCAGCAAGCTCCAGGCTGGCTGCTCCTGAGGTACAGAGTAAACCCACCATTTCCATGCACATCCCAAATATATCTGCAGTTCCCTCTACTCCCCAGTAGCAAATCAGCCTCCCACACAGTCAGCTGGCTCCGCCTGCTCCAAAAGCCCCACCTGTGCCCACCCAGACTAGCTTCACCTGCTCCCCCTTCCCCACAGGACACTTGTGTGGGGCTGCCCAACACAAAGTTGCAGCCCCGTTTCTGCACGGCCATAAGACCTTTCCCAGTGGATCATGATTTCCCTAAGTTCCACACTGGTCCCTGAATAAATAGTAAGGGATCCTAGATTATAAATATGAACAAACAGGCAGATCTTGTCAATGAGCTGCTAAACGTTCTGGTTTCCTTTACATGTGTCCTGTTAGGCATCTCCAGGGCTTCCCCATTCAGCGAGTGGGTTTTTCCAGGTTCCCTGTGTAAACCACATAACTCTCCCCGTATTGACCTACATATCTTGGGCCTTGAATGGCACTCCAAGGGGAGGTCACTTAATATTCAGAGAGCTCAAACGCTACAAACCCAACGTACTCCATCTTTCTTTAGCCTCAGCCAAGGGTAAGGACCAGAGCAGCCCCCAGCCCGTGTGCACAGAGAGAAGTGGGGTTGCTGTGCCATTAGAGTAGGATGGAAATTAAGGATAATAGAGGGTTTCTTTCCACAAGCGTTCATTAGCCTGCTTCTTTGCTCAGTGAGGAGAAGGAGACATAATATGGAGGCAAAGGTGGAGAAACTAATGGGATCTGGGGCTTGGGAATGGTCACCTCTCAAATGCAAATGAAGCTCAAGCAGGCAAGTGTACTTGAGCTCAGGGAACAAACATGTAATTTCACCTCCGGAATTTGGGGACTTGAAATCACAACCCAGCAGCTAACATTTATTCTTCAGCTCAGGCCTAGTGCTGCCCGTGTAGCAATTAGCAGATGTTGGGTAGGGGTTGGTTTATGAGGCGGGGGAAAGGAGCTGCTTGAGCAGGGCCAAGACTTGCAGAGATGCAGTCACGAGTGACAGACTTTGGGAAGTTTATCTTCTAGAACAAACAGTGAGGTGACAAAGTTTGAAAGAAAGGCTAATGAAGGAGAAGGATGGAAATGGAAACTTATATGGCCGTTGCATTTATTTTTACCTGCTTTCAGCTGAAGCTGTAGGTGAAGCTCCCCAACCCTCTGAACCTCCTGTGCCACAGACAAGGCCAGGGACACTCTGTAGTGCTTTATTTGGGGCCTTATAGAAGTGCATCTCTCCCCCCAGCACCATTTCTCCCTGTTAACTCTGCCCCTCGCAGGTGACCAGCCCAGGGGGCAGCCACTCTGCCCATCTGCACAGGACTGAGACAGTTATCTTAAATCACAAATGGAGATTGACAGGTGAATTATAGAGTAGGTAGGGCTATAACTATCAAGGAAGCACCAGCTTAGATAAACGCTGCTAGCAGAGGACTTGGATCAGTCTTGGCTTAGCACTTTCATTAGAGACTTTGTCCAAAAATAAGATCATTGACAAAATCTTCTGGAGATCTGAGTTGAGAGATGTCATTAATGCAGAGCAGAATGGAGATATCTCACTGGGCTTACTGGACAATTGGAGAGCAATGGAAGTGGAATAAAGCTGAAAGGGACAAGAGGGAAGTCATAGTCAAGAGACTACTAATAATACTTTCTGCCAAAAGGTGGGAATTCATCAGCAAAAAATAGCTAAAGGACTTGGGTCACACTCATGTAACCAGTCAGGCACTGATATAACTCTAGGTAATGAAAATGTGGTTTTCAAAGGTATCAGAAGGGCTACTTTCAGTGCAAGTAGGGAAGGAGCACACCATTGCATGAGCTCTTCTGCAAGCCCATGCACTGTAGTGTGTTTACTCGTGCTCCCTATCATTGAGCCATACAGGCACAGAGGGCCAGCAGGAGAGCCTTTTTTATAACTTATCAAAAGGAAGGCAGAGCAATCACTGCCTAACGATACATATCAGCTTAAACACTACCAAGGGAGAAGAACTATTTAAGCTGGGAATAGGTTTTGGCTCAAGAACAGATAGTCATAAAATGATTATAGATGAATTTCAGCTAGCAATTAAAAGATAGCTCCTAAGCATTGAGAAGCAAGGGGACTGCAACGGTCTGCCGAGAAGAGAAGCAGCACCACTTGCCACAGGCACACACAAAGACAGACCTTTCCAAAATCTCACCAACTGGTTTTGAGGCAAATCCTGGTGCCTGGTGCTCTATAATTAAGGAGCTGGATTCAGGAGGCCTCTTCCAATTCCATGTGGTACAAGTCTGGTAATTACATATCACAGAGGGATTATTGGCATTGATGGACTGAGGCAGTTAATTAGTTTACTAGCATCAAGAAACAGTAACCTACTTTTGCAGTGCAGTGAAACTGGTATTGGAGAGGGAACAGCAGGAAAAAAGCTGCAAGCTGCTTGCCCAGCAAGTATAGACAGCCGTCTATAGGAGGATATTCACTCCTCTGGTCACATACCTAAGACACCACCATGGGTGGTGCCTTGGGAGACAGGGGCCAGAGACATGTTGGGAGTACAGCACCAAAAGTCTATTAAGATTATTATAACCATGCCTTCCATAGAAAGAGGGGGAAAGAGGGGACTGGCTTGAAATTCGAATTGCAGTGAGCTGTGTGATCAGCCGGGGTGATACACAGTGTATGTGAGGCCCAACACGCTGTTCTTTGCTCCATACTGACCCAAGGCTGCAGCCAGCCAATGTCCACCTCTGGAAAACTATTGCTGGGAATGGGCTTCAGCACCAACCCTGCACCCATCGGCAGTGTAGATGCACTTGAGACAGGATACACATGATAAACGTAAGCCAACACTTCAGCTAACAAAGACTCCGTCTGTGGATGCTTTGCTGTGGTTCCCAGGAATAAAACTAGCAGCGTCAGTTTGGGAGAGCAAGGGTTGCAGATGAGTACAAAGGAGAGAAGGACAAATTTTGTGAGTGGAAAAGCACTGGTGGAGGAGGAGAGATCTCCAGGAGGACATCCCTGACGTCCTGTGGCTTCTGTGTTTACAAAAGCAACTGCTCTAGCCAGTGATATAACCTTAGACTTCAAAGCCGACAATGTCCAGATCTTTGATATCACAGTGGTGTGTGTGGAATGGGAGAACCTGGATTTGGGTTTATTCTGATCTTTTCAAGGAATTTTTGATGTTGTCAGAAATAAAGGCATATGTAAGATGCTATCAAACACTATGAGAAATACTAGAACTGCACCATGCATGATTCAGGCTGGCTTCCCTGTTCGTCTCCATTTCCAAAGGCACAGAAATCCAGGAGCATCTAAAACCAGACTCTCTGAAGAGGAAATTATTTTCTCCACAGACCTAAGCCGCTGAAGTGGGTCTGTGTGTGATTTTGAAAACATATGTTTCTGCTTATTGCCTTCCTTACACCTGTGTGGGTTTTAATTTTTGTTCTTTACTGCTTGGACTACCGACATCAACGATGCAGTGCCTTAATATGAATTCTTAACTCCCAAATCTATTTGACATCTATGGGCCAGAGTCAGGCTGGAGACAAGTGTGAGAATACCCAGTCTCATGTTTTACTCCTGTGTGGGACTGAGTACTCACATGCTTTTGCAGACAGAGCGAGGCTGGCCAAGGTGAGGTCTCTCACACCAGCCTTCCTCAGCGCTGGGAAATGTTGGGTACATTCATGTCTCCACCTCGCCTCTGCCACCAGCCTCAGAGGCACACGGCCAGGACAGGAGACTGCTCAGTGCTGCTGTCACGAGCCCACGGGTGAGAAAAGCCTCTCTAGATGAGTCACACAAAATTCAACTTGAGTATTTGTAGAGCTGTTGGGATCTGACTGCCCAGCTCCGCCAGCAGCTACAACACCGAGGGTGTTTGAAAGGGGAGGCTGAGGTGCCTTTGGTGGCTGCTTGGCCACATGAACCCAGTAAGAGAAAAAGCTCGGTTCAGGAAGAAGATGGTGGCAGACCAGGTGTGAAAAGATACATGTTGAAATGCTCAGTGTGCTTTAAAGCGACATACAACTTGCACTCAGTGGCATGAAAGGTTTCGGTTTCTTTAAAGTATGGGAAGGAAAAAAACCTACCATACCAAGACAGCAGATTAGGTAAGGTCTGTCTGATACCAGCATTGAGCTGCCTGGAGATGAACGGTGCTGCATCTATGAAGGACCTGTGTGTGCATGGTTATTCTTCAGGTTCAGAAATCTTCTAATGATATTATATTTTAATTGTAATCTGCTTTTGGCTCAAGATCTAAAACACATATTCAAGTACTGACCCACAGAGAAGTTACCTGCATGATGTTCCCAAGGTTGCTCTCCACGCAGACCATTTCTCTCACACCTGAGAACTGAACTCTTTCAAGACCCAGAGTTCAGCACCCACACGGTCTTTCCGTCATTGGAAAGTTCCTGCCAGCTTCAAGTGCACATCAAAATGGTACCACAGAGGCTTCCAGGGCCACGCATCAAGTCATGCCAGGAAATGGGGAATGAGCTGCTCCACTTCACAGCAGGTGAAGTGCAGGTAGGTTAGTTTGGCAAGCCCCAGCTAAATGGGTGGAGAAACTATTTTTGTCCATATAGTCCATGACAATCATTTCTTCAGAACAAGCTCTGCAAGAACCTGAGAAACCATTAACCTCCATGCTGTCCTCCATACAAGCCTCTCTGGAATGAAGACAGCCCCAGGGCAGATAGCCTGCCAGGGGGAAGGCAAGCAAGGGGACATCTTGCAGCCCTGGACCTAGCATCTCTCACACCTTACAGGTCCCCTTCTCTTTCACCGCAGGGCAGATTTACCATCCTCCTCCCTCAACATGTGTGCTTTGAGGGCATAGCTCTGAGGCAAAGGCCAACGTGGGCTCCCTCCGCAGCATAAGCTGTCCCTACACTTACTAAAAAAATCATTCATTTGGTTCTGAAGAACCCTCCAACCCTTCACCCACGGCCGGAAGATGCTGTGCAGCTGGAACCATTTGTGAAACCGCTCGGTAGAAGGTCAACACCCGCTTTCCACAGGTTTGAAGATAGGTTCGATGGGTCTGATATGCATTTGTTTTGCCTGTCCCACCACCACCCCACAAACTGGAAATTAAGCATAGAGTTTATTTAAGAATCTTTACTTTTTTTTTTTTTCCAACTTAAATTATACTTCCAAAATACAAGTAAAAAAAAAAAACTCACAATGAAATATTTTGCTAACTTCTACAAAATAGTCTAAATAATACTGCACTTACATCATTTACACAATAAAATAGGAGCACTTAGATCAATATTTACATATTGACAGAGACCATGGTTGTGCAGCCATCTGCTTCTGGTGCCATCTCCTGCTGGAGCACCTCCAGGAGACCACAGCCTACAGTTCCACGCAAATCCTTCTGCAGGAAAAAAGCCCTGCCAAAGTCTTTCTAGGTCCAGGGACCTGCCCATAGGGTGCCAAAGAGACCAAAATGGTGGCAGATATTTGCTTTTTTTGCCGTAAAGCTGCCACTGTAGCACATGAGCACACACCAATGAGTTATTTAAGGAATTCCCTGATATAGGATTTTGCTTCACGATATTAGGCACTTCATTGTAAAAATTATTTATTATGGCTTATGCAAAACAATTCACTTTGCTCAGGATATGTACTCGCTGGAGTCTGTGTGAGAGAGAGACATGTCCAAGGGCACACTTTAAGCCAATATTTTGGCTTAGCCTGCATCAGAAATTTGGATGAAATTACTTAATATCAGTCCTGAAGGAAGTATTCTATCAAGACCCTCATCTTTCCAGCAAGTCCAGAGATCTGTGTATTTTAAAGCTTAGTATATGTGCACTTTTCCCCCAAATTATTGGTAACTAGAGCTTTCCCTCTTAACAATAAGTTAACTACCTACATCCATACTGTTCAATGTGCCAATGGGTGACATATCCCATGTATGATTGTCTTAAGAGAGTACACCATAGGTTGAGGGATTATTTACATATCTTAAAATGTAGAAAATAAAGTTGTAATTTACCAAATAATAAATAGAGATCAACAGAGTACATTATTGAAATAAAATAAATTAGAATGATTCTCCAGGTATTGAATTCCTTCCCGTAAGGCCCAAGCCAGAGACCATAAAAAAAACCAAACAATGATGTTTTTTCAATGGCTCAAAAAGGTCTGGGATGGAGCTCCTTCCTGGATACTGGCTGTTTGAAATGAAATATTTAGCTAAGCTGACAGGTATTTGAAATCTATATGATCAAACAGCAAGCTTACCTCTAAAAGGAGTCTTTTGGGTAAAACAGTTTAGACCAAACATTAATACTGAGTTTATTAGGAAAAATATAGTTCTTGCAGATTGTCTCGACATAAATTCAGCAGCAAGGAAATAAGCATACAGTTAAGAACACAACGTATTTGGGAAGCAAATACGTGTTAGTGCACACGGTTTTCCAAAAACTTCACTCCTCAGCTACATTTGTGCATGTTTCAGAATGCTTCTAACTAGACAGTTAATAAAAGTCTTCTCATGACTATAGCTAAGTTTGCCATTAAAAAAAAAAAAAAAAGAAAAACAATAAGGCGTAACTTACTCAAGAAAGTTGTCCAGATAAGAACGATGCCAAACTTCAGGTCCAAATATATCAGAACACTGAGAAATTTGGAATCTAAGTCAAAGTTTTAAAACTTAGGTCTATCAAACTTAAAAATAGGGGGGAAAAAAAAAAAAAAGATTAAAAGCAGTGAATCTGCTCAGAATTGCACGCTCACCAGGTTTGTAAACTTTACATGAAGTCAATGGTACACTGTTCACTATAAGAGGTATAATGCAGATGCTCTACGCAAAGCAGTGCAGATAATTTGCAGTAAATTGTCTGCCGTTCACTTCATGTCTCCTTTTTCTCTTCCTTGAGGATCAAGCACTTACAGTCATTCGGTAGCTAAGAAGGCTGTCTTACAGGAGACGGCCTGGGTTTACATGGAAGGGGGGGTGACAGGCGTCCACGTGGATGGCAGCCTGGCGTGTGCGGAGGAGTCGTACTGGCTGTCGGGCAGGTCGGTGGGCGCCCCGCCGTCGTACAGGGGGGAGGTGGAGGAGGCGGCAGGGACCGGGTGCGGAAGGGCCGTGTAGTGCGCCGGGGAGCCACGTAAGAACTGGGAGCTCAGGCCATTGGACATCCCGCTCGCCTGGGACACCGGTGTGATGGTGCTGTTGCTCACAGACCATAAGTTAGGGTACTGACTGAAAGAGGGAAAGCAATAAACAAAGGAGGTTATTTAGAGACTCTAGTGCCTGCCTGCTGGCAGTTGCTCCGGTCACAAGACGGCTCCCAAGAAGGGTTCGTTTGCTGGAGACAGTGAATTTCTTTAGGAAGCTCCCAACCACTGTGAGGCAGGTAGGACTCCCACGCAGGAGGTCATGTTCATAGAATCATAGAATGGTTAGACCTGGAAAGGGCTTTAAAGATCACCAAGTTCCACCCCCCCTGCCATGGGCAGGGACACCTCCCACTAGACTAAGTTGCTCAAAGCCCCCTCCAACCTGGTCTTGAACACTTCCAGGGATGAGGCATCCACAACTTCGTTTAGCAACATGTTCCAGTGCCTCACCACCCTCACAGTAAAGAATTTCTTCCTGATATATAATCTAAATTGATCTTCTTTCAGTTCAAAACTGTTCCCCCCCATCCTATTGCTCCGCTCCCTGACAAAGAGTCCCTCCCCATCTCTCCTGTAGCCCCCTGCAGGTACTGAAAGGCTGCTATAAGGTCTCCATAGAGCCTTCTCTTCTCCAGGCTGAACACCCCCATATCACGGAATTGTCAGAGTGGGAAGGGACCTCTAGAGACCATCTAGTCCAACTCCCCTGCTAAAGCAGGGTTGCCCAGAGCACATCACTCAGGACTGCATCCAGGCGGGGCTTGAAAATCTCCAGAGAAGGGGACTCCACGACCTCCCTGGGCAGCCTGTTCCAGGGCTCCATCTCCATCTCTCAGCCTGTCCTCATAGCATAGGTGCTCCAACCCTCTGATCATCTTCATGACCCTTTGCTGGACCCATAGCATCCCACCAATAAATCTTCCTTCCCTATTTTCCCAACAGCAGATTCCAGCACTGGGTATGCTAGCAAATTTTAAGCCAAACTGAGGAACGAACAAACTAGCCTGAAAAATGCAGAGGTTTGAGAGCTGATTCCTGAGCCATTCCCCTTTCCTCAGGAGAAAGACACATGATGGAGGTGGCTGGATGTGGCAGCTGTGGGACCCAGGCAGGTTTGAATCCATTGCTGATTCTGCATGAGTCTGTAATAGCCCTAATCGCCCCTGGGTGCCTCCATAATCAGAGAGGGACAGATGCCTCCAGAAAGCAATTCAGCCCTCCTAGGACCTTGTTCATCATCTCATGGTAGAAGAGCTAGATCGATGGCTGCAGATTGCACAGATACTACAGAAAGGGCTGCTTAAAAGGGAAAAAAAAATCTTGTCCGGACACTACAGCCTCTAGTGTCTCTCCTCTGGGTATGTATATACCGACACATGTATAAACACACATACAAGTTAAAAGAAACATGCTAATCCAAGAGAAACATCACAAGAAAAAGTTCAGTCCTGCTGTGTAATACTACACGAGGCTTTCTACCTATCGATCCCAAGCAGTTTAGCAAAAAAAGGATAATATTCTTCATACTTTAGAAATTTGGGCTTTGACAAAAGGGATGCAGAAAAGCCTTGCTCGAAGTCCCACAGTTCCAGTTCTACTGGTTTTGTCTACTGGATAACTCTTAGTGCAGCAACTGATACTCAGTGGACTTTGCAGCTTTCCAAATATGTAACCTGGGGGCCAGGCATGGAAAGAAGTGCTATCAGGACCTGTTTACTTCATTAACATATGTTCAGGACTAAACACGTTCAGTAACACAGTATTACATAATAGTAATACCTACTCTGTAGTATCTATTAGTCAGAGTAGGTACTAAGTGTCTATGGGCATGGTTCAAACAAAAATGCTTTCCACAAAGAGTGCTAGATCTCACTTGCCAAGAAAGATGCCCAAACCTCATCTCTCTGTGATTACTAGCAAAGGCTTTACCACCTTATCTGTGCGTGTTTGACTTTGCAAGTTTAGCTCCAAAGGATTGATTGTAAACTAAATCTCTGCTAAGGGATCCAAAAGTTTCCTTAAGGCAAAAAGTACAAAGAGAAAAAAAGATAATTTATATGATCACAAAATAGCAAAGGTTTTGACCAAGTGTATAATCCCAAACTATGCTGGCATCTGTAGCAATACACATGTGAAGAATTACTGCGCCAACCGCTTGCTCCCTCTCCACCATATGGTTCACTGCCCCTTCATTTGTAGCAGAACAAGGGTTTGTGGAAATGGATGGGAAAGCAGTGACTGGTTAAAATAAAACAGATTAAAATTTTTAAACATCATTGCTTAAAAGCAAAATGGAGATGAAGCTTAAAAGAGCATCCTCAAATTCAACGGACGTTTGTCTAAGTGATTTGCAGTCCATATCTATGAAATATGGTTGTCACAAGTATCTATATTTCCAAAACCAAGACTGTTTCTTCAATCTTTTCCTTGTAAATAATTCTCAGTGCCCCCTCCCCCTCAGCTGGCCAGTGAGTTGCACATGGCCATAAGGATTTCTGATTTACTGCTGACTCTTCACCTCCTTTTTCAGCCTTCTCTTCCCAGAAAGTATCAATATACCAATTTGAAGGGATGGACTCCTACCTGGAGCTGGTAGCTGTGCCAGTGCTGTGACTCATGGGCAGCATCGTCGTGTGTGCGGGAACTCCTAGAGAAGACCAGTTGTCGTGGGACTGCAGCATGGAGAGGCAGGCAGAGGAGTTATCGGCATAGGCTGCTGAGAAAACAAGCAAGCACTGAAACACACTAGAATCAGACCAAATAACAATCTTGTATCGAAATGCAACATACAGCTTTAAAATACCCGCCTTATCGCTGCCTTGTAAAAAAAAAAATAATAAAAAAAATAAAAAACAAACCCAAACTTCCCACACATACACAGAAAAATGCAGTTAGCTACCAGCTGTGTCAAGTTCACAATTGCACTGGCACACCCCTGTTGACGTGGTGTTTTGCTCAACTTAAAACTGCAGAACCTTATTTCTATGAAGAATCTATGGTCAAAAAGCAGTCTTCAAACCACCTGCTGATTCAGCCCATCCTTCCTCATTGGGGCAGTAGGAAGAGGCAGGCTCCTTCCTTACAGTATCCCAATCACTCTTCCAGGGCACCTTCTCTATCTCCATCATCTACATCAGCAGTAACAGTCTGGCATCCCTGGATAACAAGCATCACACATCCCAGTTTTGAGCTGAGCATGCCACCACGAGCTCTGAAGTCTGCCTCAGGCACCATCGGGAGTGATTGGACTGGGGCTTAAACCACTCAGCTTGTGACCAAAACTGGCTGGCCAACACAGCAGAGTCCCTGGAAGGCTATAAAGAGAATCCTGTACAGCCATCCAGAGCCACCAAGAAGTTACCGTGGCAGCTGGCTAAGGGAAGGAGAAGAGGTTCTTCATAAAGGACTGGGGAATAAGGAGGAACGCTGGAGGTGTTTTGCTCTTTTATTCTGTTTCAAGTCACAAAACTTGTGAAAAATTGCCAAGATGCAAGAGAAGTCCACAGAAAGTTAGTTTCCTCCTTTAAAGTGAACTACAAAAGCTCCATAGAAGATCAACCAGGCTGCATCCGGAAGCCTGTATATTACTTCACAATTCAAAATATTAAAGATTTTTTTTAAACAGGAACCTTCAAAAAAAAAAATCAAGTTGAAGGGCAAGAATTGTTAATGGGCCTTTTCCAGAAGAAAGAAAATAACAATAAAAATAAATAAATAAATAATTTAAGAATTCACGATTAAAAATGCCCTTCTCGCCTCTCCCTTAAGTACCTATTTGGCTATTTCTGAACACAACTTTCAAATAGCTCTGCAGTTTACTCAACTCTATATTATTTCCATGTATCCAGGTCTGACACATTCATTGAGAGCAAACCTTAATCCACTGCTGTTAATTACAACAACAGGCAAGTAAAACTGCCAGAATCAGACCCTCATTTAGTATGTGTTAATAACAAGTGACACCATTAACAGAACCGGACATATACTTCTTCATTGTATTACCTATCATTAATAATTAACATCCTCACTTTAAAACTTAACTTTAAAAAAAAGTTAAAGTAAGTTTAACCTTATTGGCTAGAAGAATTCAAGAGCTCAAGACAAGGCCCACACAATATAATGGAATCAATTAGTGGGAGACAGCTGGACACACCCTCAGTTTTTCTGGTGTAAAGAAACTGGGGACACGTACTCATCAGCCTCATTTTTTTGTGGTGCTTGCCCCAAGCCCCTGAACTAGACAGTGACCTCCATTTGGGTGGCACCGCTGGAGATGCCCACTGCTCTGAGCTCACATCCCTTCAACTCATTTCCCATCCCCATTTCTACAGAGCTGGAACATCAAGACTTACTTGGCGAGTTGTTCCTGTGGGTGTAGGGGTTGGGGTAGGGGGCAGGACGGTGGTTCCTCAGCGACGAGTACCTTTCACAGCTGTGAGCAGGGGAGAGCGACAGGGGGGTTCCGAACTGAGGGTGAGGATTGGCTGGTGGGCACAGAGTCCCAGTCCCAGGGATAAGCCAGCTACCTACTGTGGGGAAAGGGAGAGGTTTGTAAGATGGAAAAAGAGGTTTGTAAGATGGGGAAAGAATCACAGAGCAACGAGATAAATAATCGATCAGCGAGGAGATGCACGCTCATGGAAGGAAACCAAGTTTCAACATGGATCTTTACAACTTTCTTAAATAAATAAAAGGAAAATTAGAAAGCAGCTTAGAAAAAGGCCCAAGCTAACACTATTTTTTAAATTACCATTTAATTACAACCACAGTAAGGAAACACCAGAATGGTTAAACACTGGTAGTGTGTGCTCAGCAATCGTTACCATAATCTTCAGTTTTAAATTGCTCTTTAGGGGTCTCATTCAAAGCTCTGAGGTTTCTCAGATTGCTGAGAACTCCTCTTAAAAATTAAGTATTTTCACTGAAACAATAATTCCTACCGTGAATCAACTTCCCCCCCTTAGAGGCTGCAGACAGGTTTTGGAAATAGTCTGCTAAAACAGTAATTAAAACACTAATGTTTTTTATTCACCTGAAAATACATTTTAAGCAAATGCCCCTAATTTTCCTAAAGTACTGAAAAAATAAGTACCATTTCAATGATTTTCTGCTGTATTCTGAAACTTTTGTCTACACATCCATATGACTATTGCTGTCCTTGTACACAAAGGCGGCTGTCTTTTCGGACATTAAAGTAGCTGCAAAATTCTATGAAAGGATTTTGAATGTAATACAGATGTCTTAACCACACACACAGAGATCATAATGTTCATACAATCATAAACCTGCACGAAGCACAATCATAAGGACTGGTGCTATTATTCTCCCTGTGAACTAAGGCAGAAACCAGCAGACGCCGCTCTCGAAATTTTGCTTAACAGATGAGATGGAAGAAATCGAAGTTATGTTTATAATGCAGAATTAAAGGAAACATACACTGCGAATACCCAGACTGCTGGTTGTCTCCCACTTCCTCCATCATGTCTTTGTGATCACTTCTATAAAAGAAACCGCCTTGTATTAGTTAATAATGCGCTTTTATTAATCTATGTAAAAAATCCACGCTTTAGAATCGAGTTAAGAGCTCTCACCTTTCTTTTGCATCAAGAAATGCCTTTGCAAACGGATTGTATTTAATTTTTAAAGCTGTGATCTAAAAACAACAACAAATATCTTTATTTGCAAGTATCACCATTCATTATCATGCAGGTGTTAGGATTTGAATTAGGACTATCCATTGAAGTTAGTGAAATCACAGATTTTTTTAAGAAATAAGATCAGGCCCATGATGCCGACCTACGAACATCAATTAAGCAGCCCCTAAGATCTGAAGTATTGGCAGAGGGCTAGGAATTAGTCCCTCTGCCAAATTCTAAGAGCCTGAGTTGCTTGGCTTTACTGATCAGCTAAGGAAACAGCTAAGAAAGTTAGTACACTAAAGAGTTATAAAAAGCTGCACAATTCAAGCCAGAACAGAACGGACATCAAAAAAAATCTCAAAAAGATTGGTAATTTACAGATTCATTAAACACAGATGTGCACTTCAGCTGGCAGAGTAAGGCCAGTTTTGAAATTGGCATGTCCAGTTATTTCACTGTTTAGCTGAAAATGCCAGCTGTATTCCTTACCATACTTGTTTGCCCCACTGAATCTTTCAAGAATTACTCCCCAGTAGTAAATTTGCAGTACACATTGAGACAAATAGCGATCAGGACTTTGTGACGTTATAAATGCATAGGCCTTTTACATATATTAATTTCATTTTTTATATTTAGCTTCAAACAAAGCACAGAAAGAACTGAAAACTATGAAACAAGATCCACTATTTTGCTCCGCAACGTGCACGTTGCCACCTGAAACCTCCTGGTACTTGCATCCTTTCTTCCCCGCCGTGCATACCTCCTCGTTCTGGTAGGCCGTCACAGCTATAAACTGGGTCTCCGGGAAGGAATGGCTGGTGATCATCCGCTGTGGGCCACCCACTCGCACTATATGGATCCTTGGCTCGTACTTGTGCAGAGAGTTCAACATGATCTGTGAGCAAAGGGACAGAGCAGTGACAGAGCAGCGGCAGATGCTGGCAGGCACAGAAAGCACTTGGGCTTGAAAGAAACTAATGGTCCACCTTTCCAGCAGAGAAGAAAGAGGCAACAGGTATGAATAAAATCTAAAACTGAAGCTACAAGGAAAGGAACACTGCAGTCAGACACCTCAATGTTTTGCCCAGTTGTCCTCATCCCTGTTATTTCACAAAACCACAGAATCACATGGGGTTGGAAGGGACCTCTGGAGATCATCTAGTCCAACCCCCTGCCAAAGCAGGTCCACCTAGAGCAGGTTGCACAGAAACGTGTCCAGGTGGGTTTTGAATGTCTCCAGAGAAAGAGACTCCACCACCTCCCTGGGCAGCCTATTCCAATGCTCTACCGCCCTCAAAGTAAAGAAGTTCCTCCTCATGTTTAGGTGGAACTTCTTATATTGAAGTTTGTGCCCATCTCCTCTTCTCCTATCATTGGGCACCAGTGAAAAAAGATCGGCCCCATCCTCTTGACACCCACCCTTGAAGTATTTATAAGCATTGATCAGATCCCCCCGCAGCTTGTGCAGTCACAAATGCATGGCAATAAGTACCCAACAAGATGCATCCACTACATCCCCTGCATTACCAGCTATGCAGGCCAGAAAGATAGTGAATTAAAAAAAAAATAAAATAATAAAGGCACCCATCCTCGGCTAAAAAAACTGCTTCTGCTGAAAGAAGAGGGGACAAGGGCGACCCAGCCCATCGCAGCCCGTTTGAGAAGAGCAACCTAAACCCAAGCATTAAGGAGGGCGTGAGGGGGGGCTCGGCCGGATCCCCGCCGCCCCGCAGCTCGGGTCGGTGCGGTCCCGGTGCCCGTCCCGGTGCTTACCTGCCCGCCGCCGTTGAGCTTGTTGGTGAGTTTGACTTTGCTGAAGGAGACGGGCGCCTTCATCCAGTGGGCGCCGAAGTTGGGAGAGTCGGGGTGGATGTAGACGCAGCTGGGGGCCTGCGGCTCCGGCTTCCCCCCCGGCACCCACTCCCCGTTCACGTACTTCCAGCGGTGCCCGTCGGCCGCCACGAAGTCCAGCAGGAAGGAGTACATGGCGTTGGGGTCCAGCCCCGACACGCTCACCTTCAGCACCGGGAACATCCTCCTGCGGGGCGACACGGAGATGCGAGGCACGGCGGGAGGGGGGGACAACACCCCCCCACACCCCCCCCATCCGGGTGGACCCCGCCACCGGGACCCCCCCTTTACATCCTTCCCCCGTCCCTACCTGCCGTTTTTGGTGACGATCATCTCGTTGGTGAGCTCCTTGAAGCGCAGCCACAGGTCGTTGTCCTCCAGCGTGACCCGCAGCTCCCGCTCCGTGGGGTCTCCCTTCTCGCTGCCCGCCTGCAGCTCGCTCTCCACGGCGCTCAGCAGGTGGTCCACGCGGTACTGGGGGGGCTTGCCCGCCCCCTCCGTCCCGGGGGAGCTCATCCTGGGCCACCCCGAGCGGCGGCGGGGCCGGGGGCTGCCTCCACTTGACCTCCGCGGCCCCAGCGAGCGGGAGCGGGGCGCGGGGGCCGCTGTTATACCCCCTCATAAACACCCCCCCACC
>NW_015090922.1:30145952-30254205 GCF_001431845.1 Calidris pugnax | reverse complement strand
TGGGCGGGCGGCCGCTTTGACCCCCCCCCTCCCCAGGCCGGCTTTCCCCCATTGGCCGCCCGCGGCCATATCACAACGGTGCCCGGGGGAAGGCTGTGATGTTAATTGCAGCCCGCGGGATTAAACGCGGCTATTTTATGTAAATCTGCCCCCAAATGTTTGCACCTCTATCAAAGCCGCCGGGGCCGGGGCTCCGGCAGCCGCGGAGGAAATGGCCCATCTCGGCAACAGCCCTTATAACCTGCGTGCGGCACCTCCCGCAGCCCTCATTAACGGGGACACCGACGCCCGCGGTTTGCGACGACAACCCCTGCTGGAAAATTCAACCAAAAAAAGCTGAAACCGCTCCGTCGGGCAGCTGACCAGAAGCCTGGCGCAGTAAGGGCACACACACACATACATACACACACACACACACACACACAGCCTCCCCCGCCGTCACATCTTCAACTTTTAGCCGTCGCAAGAGCCCACCCGTGGGAAAAGGCGCGGGTTCAGGAGTGGTGGCGCTTCTGCAAGAAGTGACAGTGGCGGTTTGCGACGACAACCCCTGCTGGAAAATTCAACCAAAAAAAGCTGAAACCGCTCCGTCGGGCAGCTGACCAGAAGCCTGGCGCAGTAAGGGCACACACACACATACATACACACACACACACACACACACAGCCTCCCCCGCCGTCACATCTTCAACTTTTAGCCGTCGCAAGAGCCCACCCGTGGGAAAAGGCGCGGGGTTTGCCTCCCACCGCCGAGACAGGCAGCGCCTTCCCAGCCGAGATGCTCCACCGCGGGGGTTTCGAGCCATCCCATCTAAATACATCTAAAAGCAAAGCTAAAAATCACATCGATGGTTACGAGCCATCCCACCTAAATCCAAAAAAAAAAAGCCAAAAAAACAACTTCTAGAAATCAGATCGGTAGCTCAAGGCTTCGTTTCGCCTTAATAAAGAGAAACCCCCGCGAGTTTCTAGGGGCGAGAGTGGAGCCTGCCCTTCACGGGTGAAACTTTGCGACGGGCTGAATTTCTTTTCAAGTTGTTTGGCTGCAAAGCCAGAGATGGGCCGAGGGAGAGGAGGGTTGTTTTGAAACGCTCCCGCCCGCCGGTGTTTTAATAGTTTGCATTCTCCGGGGCTGCGGCGGGCTGGGGTGTGAGGGAAACACTTTATTACCTTTCCGTGAGAATCCCTGGATAGAGGGCGAGGGGGAGAGAGGTGACAATGAGCAGGAAATAGTTCAATGGGGTCTCTTTAAACAATAACAAGTTCTTTAAACGGGAGCAAAGGAGAGGGGGAAAAGAAGCGGCGCGGTGTAAAAATGAGGGTTTCTTTTAAAATGGGCATCTCCCCTCTCTCCCAACACCGCGCATCATCGCTGCCGGGGTTTTTAAGATTTTTTAGGAGAAAGTGCCCGGGGTACAGGGACAAGCAGTCTGGGAGCAGAAGGAGCTGGAAGTCAGGGCTTCCAGGGGGAAGGCAGGATGGGGGGGTCCCTGCTGCGGGATGCAGGCGGCGGTTCAGTGCGGGCAGCGGCTCTTTCTGCGGGCAGGCACCCCCTGCCTGCACCCCTGCCTGCACCCCCTGCCTGCATCCCTGCCTCCATCCCTGCCTGCACCCCCTGCCTGCCCCCCCCACTCCTTTCCATGCCCCGCACACAGCGGAGCAGCAGCCTGAGCGGCTCTGCCTCCCTCCAACTTCAAATAGACCCAACCCTTCCGCTACTATTTTCGGTTTCTTTTTGGTTTAGGAGCTACGATTTACAGCTGCGTTGTCATTACACAGCACCGCCGGGTTCATACATCCCTAACCTGCTCAACTCCGCGGAGCAGTTGTTGGTTTGGTTGGGTTTTTTTTCCCTTCAACCTGACCTGTTAAATCCCGCCCGCCAGCTCTCTGCACCCACTGTCCAGAAACAGGCGAAAAATTGTCATCCCTTCAGATCCATTCCTGCGTTAAAGTTTCTTAAAGTTCATCCTGCCTGAGCATCTACCGCCCGTTTTTTGTCCTCTTCAGAAGGGCAAAGTAGCATTTACAAAGAGATTATGGGCGAAGCTGACTACATTGATACGTAGTCGCTGCAATAGATAGTTCGAGATGGTCTTTTCACTGTCGGTTGGTTATTTATTTCACTTAAGGTGCTCCACTCCAAGCAAACACGCAGGTCCCAGCAAAAGCCAGGAGCGTTGAAACCCGGAGGGACTTCGAGAGGCTGTCCCTCCGCCGGGGGGGCACCACCACCTTACTCTGGGGTTGTACTTTGAGGGCGACATTTCAAATATCTTCATCATGAAAAAAAACCGAGCACCGGGAGTAGTTAACCCCGGAGAAGGACTCGCTCGGATAGTTCACTCCGTGCAGGTGAAAGAGAGAGAAGGGACATTTCCCCGCCCTGCAGAAGTCGCGTCCCTTTTAGGGTACGGTCTGGGGGGCGGGGGGCGAGAATGGTGTGGGGCTGAGGGGTCCCGTACGGGACAAACTCGTCTCAGTTCTTCTTCAACTCGCTCTCACCTGACAATGAACGTGCTGAGGAACCGGCAGCGGCAGAACCAGCTGGAATTGAAAGCGACCGGCGAGAAATAAACTGTTCTGAAAATGAATAAAGGAAATAAATGGGCGACCCGAGCTTTAAAAACACTATTGTAATCCTTCAGGATGGATGCTGCAAGGAAGGGCTAATTCCTAATACATATATATATATACACACACACAAGGAATGGGAAGCACCTCAATGAACCCCCCCCGGCAGCAGACATATATGACAACACACCACTACTACACTTTGCATTGATCGCTCTCTTTAGGCAAAGGGAGGAGGGTTGAAGTTGAATTTCATTTGATATATCTCACGTTTTACTTCATATTTAGCAAATGACCGCGCCGCTAATCCCAGACAAATATGTATGCAAATGTATGCACTTCAATTTAGTTGGTCTTTCAAAAGAGAAGTCTATTCAGCTTTATATTTTTAAATGACCGTTTTTAAAGTTTCCAGAAGTTATACATAATCTTTAGAACGGGAAAAAAAAACAAAAACATCCAAACCCTAAAGTTTTTCCTCTGCTTAGATTCCTGCCTTCTTTATTTCCCTCTCTCTCTTTCTGATCTTAATTGCACTTCGGTTCTCAGGAGCGGGGACTCCCCACTCTCATAGCCTTTTCACCGGGAGCTGCCGTGCATGACAGTTTACAGCCAAAAAACTTCCTCCAGCCCAACAGCTATAAAGATTCCCCATTTATAGCAATACTTTCCTTCTGGCGTGGGGCGAGGAGTAGCCTCCAGCTGTTACCTCGGCTTCGACAGACCTGTCCATCGTTCCCTACCTTATTCCCCCGGGACAACGCGAATCCCCAGGCACCTTCCCAAAGGGAATTAGCCCCCCCTCCCTCGCCCCGTCCCCTCCCGCAGCTCTCGGGTACCCGCTGATCCCTGTGCAGCTTTAATCGCCCGGGGATGCCGTGCCAAAATGAGAGCGTGGTGAGGTATTGGAGGTATTTGTTTAATTATCTTTAAACTTGCAGTTCGGACACACACACACACACGCAATTAAAGCCGCCCTTGGTGCTGGAGGAGCGTCCCCGCAGCACCCCCTCCGCCGCCCAGCTGCCCCGGCACCCTCCCCACCCGGGCACGGAACCCACCTCCCGGAGATCAAAACCTCCCACCCCTGAAGAATAAACACCTACTTTCCCATGACCCGCTTGGGGTTTCTTTTTTTTTTTTTTTTTTTTTTTTTTTTTTTTTTTTTTTTTTTTTTTTTTTTTTTTTTTTTTCCCCTCTAAGAAAAATGACTACATTTAATAGGATATCTATGTATATCTCTATCTCTATTTGTCGGCTGCTTTTTTCCCGGATACTGGCGAGGAACTTCCTGCTGATCCTGCCTTTGAGGTAGTGACTGAGGGAGTAAATTCCATTTTCATAAGAAGCTTCTGGATGTCATTTTAATCTGGCATATAGTTTTCCTGATATACAAGGCTTAAATAAGAAAAAGCCTAAAGATCGTTCTGGGACAGCTCTTATGAAGAGCTCACCACCTTGTAACCCTAATGTACCAGCATATACTACAGCGGACATGAAAACTTGTGAAAACATACAGTGGTTTTATCCATTTTAAGTTTCTATATTGTGAGAGCTAAACCTTTGGAAGACTCATGTTTCAGGTCCTCGACTTTTAGTATTTAAGAAACGGGACTGGCATTCTCCAGAGGTTTTAATGTACACACATTTTGAAAAATATTTGCTTTTCAAGTAGTCTGAACCCTGCACAACATGTTGATTTTGGTTTGTTTTGCTTTCCCCCTTCAGCATTTGGGAGGGCAAGGCAAAGGCAGAGTGCCATCCTGCATTTTTAGAAGGTGGCAAAACTCCCGTTGACTTAGTCAGATCTTTGCTTGAGTACTGCTAAGTACCCTCTCCGTCTCAAATGCTCAGATCCTGAGGTTTCCTTCATGAAAGTCAATGATCAAACTTCCAATGGCTTCAGCGCCTGCTGCACTAGACAGCACCAACTGGGGAAAAACAACAAAATAAGCTGAAGCTCTCATGAAAGCCCTTAAGGAAGAGTCTGTCTCCAAGACGGATGAAATCAGCAAACCTCAGAGCAGAGTACTTTTGATTCAAACTCAAAATTTTGAGCTAGAATATCCTTTTCAGTATCTTAATGACATTGCTCTAAAGACTAGAGCTATTTTAACCAAGTTATCCTGAGTGAGCTAGTGGGAAAAAGTAGATGGCACAAATAAGAGCCATTCGCTACTCTTCTTTAAAAACTGTAAAGAGGGACAGGCACAATGAACTACTGGGGCTGCAAAGACAAATAGTAGGATAATACATACTGTTTGCTGCTTTATCCTGGCCTAAAGGATTATCTTAAAAAAACAACCAAACAAAAACCAAAACAACAACAAAACCTCCCTCCCACCCTACCCCCCATCCCCCTCCCCGAAGACCTACTCTGCTTCAAACAGGGACCATGGGAGTCTGATGCCAGAAAGTACTTGCCTCATCATAAACATCCTAGCAGGAGTCCTGTTGAGAGACCCTACCATAAACAACACCGTTTCTTATACTTCAACCCACACAGTTCCCAAAGGGCACTAACCTAAATTGACTTTTCTTGCTGAAATATGTTATGGTAAGTTTAAAAGTTCAAATCTCAAACAGATAAGTCTTCAGATTTTCTGACATTTTCCTTCATAACAAAGCCCACATACTTTAACTGGGAATATTAATCTTTTCCCTGAGCATTATCTCTCTTCATAAAAGTTTGCGGCACTATGAATCAAACAGGCTACATTCCTTTTGTGGTTCTTCTAATATCAAGAAAAGATTTAAGGAAGTTGGGAATCCATAGTTCCCTTCTCCTTTGAACATTTCATGGAGATTACTGTAAGGCTTAAGGCAAACTGGGTGCTTCATGGGTACTTAGTATTAAAACCTCTAGAAAAAACCATACAAGTCCTAATTTGCAGTTGCAGAGTTTTTAAAAACAAATCCATGTATTTTCCTCTGTTCCCCCTGCCCCCCTTACTGTTTTCCACTTTGCTTCCTCCTCTTCACTGCTCCACAGGAAAGGTAAATATACAGTGTTAATGAGTACTATTTTATTTTTTATAAAGAAGGGTAACATTTTTAGTATTCACCAGGCAAATTGTGCCTGAATCTAGATTATCTTATATTTTAGAAATAATAATTGCCTGGAATGTGACCTCGAAGTTTACAGCCTCTTCTGAGCCCTTTACTGCCAAGATTATTTCCTAATTTCTTGCTCTCATCCATATGAAATAAAAACACTTAGCTTCAGCAATGAGGGGTTACTGAAAGCAAATTCGTTGTCTCTCATCAGCAAGCAAAAAATCTGACAGAAAACTGTTTTCTTTACCTTATTTGAAGTGAAGACTGATGATACCAACGGTTTTGCATAACTGATGCTGTCTTCACCATTTTGATGCATCATTTGGCTCAGAGGAAAGGTCTGGAACTTAACTCAATCTAGATATTATATGAACTCACAGGCAGCACTCTTCTACATCAGCTGAGCCTCTCCACTGCTCTCAACCCATTAACTTCTTTCTTCAAAGCTGTATGTGTCCTAACTATAGTCTATACAACCAGCCCTTCATCTTACGCACACTTGCTTCACCAGGAAGGACTTCACATCTGATATACATATTTTGTATCACTGCTTTTAAGAAAACTAAAAACTCCCAAACTGATAAGTCACCACCATATTTCTCTGTAAATTCTTTTTCCATAATGTACACAGCATTTATGTTGTGCACAATCCTGATCAGCTCTGCTCGGGGGAAAATACGCGGTAGAAGGACCACACAGAGCAGACAAACAGGACTGTGATTCCCACAACTTCAAATCTGGACAAGGAATAAATAAGCAATGCAACATTCACTGTAAGTAACAATTGCAGAGAGAAGAGAAACTACTGACACAACAGCTCCTTAAAAAAGCTCCTGTTGGTCCATTGGCAAGATGCTCTACTTCATAGTGAAAACTTTGCACAGAAATTTTCATTGGTAACATCCCATACTTATTTTTTTCTGGAACCACTGTTCCACTTCCATTTGCAATGAAAGGAAGTATCCAATAAGCTAATTATGCATAATGAAAAGTAATTACATGTCAAAACAAAAATTCATAATATTTATTCTGGTAACAGAAGTCCAATCTGAGTCTCTAACAAGAGTGAGTTTTTCCTGCTGGAAAAAATGTTTCTGAACACTTGCATTTTACAGAACTGCTAGTTTTAGTCCCACTTAGTTCCAACACGCTGCAGTCATTGGTTCATTTTGCACTTCCAATTTGTTTTAAAAAAAAAAAAGTCTGCATAGTAGAAAGGGACTATCTAAGCCTTAACTTTTTGTTTATCAGTCCATGCTGTCAGTACCACAGGCAGATATTCATCAGAGATGATGAATGAGCAGCAAATGATGAATGTGTGGGGACCACATCATGTAACAGCCACCAGCTCATGTGCCATGGGAGGCCGTGCTGGGAGTGCCCAGGAGACACTGCAGGCACCCCAGCCTCTCCTTGAAATCTCTGCACACTTTTCCAGGGTCAGAAAATATTTCTTGCCCTTGCTAAGAAATGTCATCTGTGACCTAGGACTAGTGGTCCGTGTAATTTGATGTCCCGTCTAACAGTGGTCAGTTATTACATAGGAAGGTGTAATCCTTCATCCTCGATTATGCAGATTATTTGGTAATATTTCCAGTCAGAGAGGCGTTGCCTTTGTGGTTCTAGTGACTCGTGTATTCCTCAAAGCATGAAGACTTATAGCTGTATTTTTTATAAGCCAGTTTAAAAGTTTTTCTTGTCCACCTTGAATTGAACCTTTATACTAATTAAAATTGCTCATTCCCATGAATCTACTTTCTATGTCTAGCTCAGGTAAGTAGATGTTCTAGGAAAAATTATAGCTCCCTTGCCTAGAAAATCCACGCTATCTTTTCATGTTAAACACTGGTGCCCTCAATTAGTGGTTCAAAACACTTCAGAGAGGCACAGTTTTTATAATTGTGGTGCACTAAGTGTCTTACTTTCAACACTGATTCCATGAGCGTAACATCAAATTCTCAGGCAAGACCAACCAAATTAACAGTAGTGGATCTCGCTGGGACAGCTACTTCTTTTTACTCCCTTGGACTTAAGAAAACTTCACCAAGCTTCCTCTCATCATCTCATAACAGCTTGTACGTTCCTCTGTATGGATAAGATAACTGAAGAAGGCAAATAATTTGTTTTAAAAGTTAATGGTAGAATCACGGGCTAATTCAACCAGATCTCTAAAAGACAGAATATGAATTCAAGGTACCCAACTTTTTTATTGCTAGGAATTTGCTAGTTGGTTTTGTGCAATTGCTCCTACAAAATCCTTCAGTGATAACATCTTTGTCCCCTTCTCAGCAAGTACAAGCTTACAATTTGTGATAGCTGGCTAGTCCATGCTGCGCTACATGCTTGTACCAAGAAACTCTCTAGCATGCTCACATCAGTATTCTGGGTGTAGGCAGCACTGAACCTTCAAGCCTTGATCTGACCTTTTCTTTACAAATCTGTGTGCCCAACTTCTATGGGAACAAGAAAAAAAAAAAAGACATTGATCCCAATCATGTCTATCTGCATTAGTACATTTGATAGCTAATTCAAAATATATTTTGTCATTTGTCCTTAATGTTGTTCCACACCATGCTATGGGAATTTTCTCTCAGTGAGCACTGGAAACTTTTGACCCTATTTCAGTCGTATTCAAGAGTATCACATTCAGTATCTCAGATACATGAGCGAAAAATCATATAAGCATTTTAATTCTGAATTACATTTCTGGTTTTTTCAGAGTTTTCTGATACATAAGAACTTCCCAAACCTGAAATCTGCTGATGCTACCCACCGTGCTCACTAATGCTGGCAGGTTACTTTCAATCATGGACTTTCCACTTGTAACTTTGTTAACGTAGTACATTAATATTCTTGATTTGCCTTTTTCAGCTTTTTAAAACAAGATGTTAATCCTCAGTTCAATCAAAAGAAATCTCAAACATGTTATATTTATTACTGGTTTATACTAGCAAAAATCCCACAAACACCACTAATGGAAGCCTTCTCCAATTCTGTCCCTGAAACAGCTTGTTATTGGTGTTTAACACCAGCTTTGCAAAAGTTTTCTTTAAGAAACCAGAGGGAAACCTTCAGTGTTGTCCAAGTCTGTAATTTAAAGTGTGTTTCACTTTCAGAATCTTGTGGCAGATGCCATGTATCCCCACAAACTCACTCCTGACTGTCTGTCCAGAGGTCAAGGACAGGATCAATCTGTACAGTAGAAAAAGAACTGCTTTATCTTCCTTTAGGGAAATAAACTCACCACCCAACCTTCAAGTCCCAAAGTATTGGCAACTTTGATGAAAATAGAGTTTAATTCAAGACTTCGTCTTCAGCAGATACCTTGTCTCACATATTAAATTGTGTACACTTGTAGTAAATATATTTCTATTCAAATAGCAACTGCTGTGATACATTTAATGCAGCCTTCAAGATGAAGGGAGCATCACCCTCTGAAAAGTTTTCTCCCTCTTTTACATCTGTAAATACAAGATTATAATATGCAAAACTGAATCAATATTAAGTTAATAAATCGGGTATGCATTTCAGATCAAGAAATTAGAAAAATACACAAACTCATTTTACTAATAAATTTTATGCTAAAAAGTTCTTAAACAGCAGCTAGATTCTATAGTTTTTAATTGGGAAAAAAAGTCTGTTGAAAGTGTAGAAAGTTTTCCCATGAGTAATCCATACAAGGATTAAACTGATTAAAGTATGAATGCCTCCACAATTCTTACGATTTTTGTTCTCAGAGCAACAACGGGAAGTTGAAAACGTCTTGTGTTTGCAAGACTGGGTAATGACTTGTGCCCCTATTTTCATTTTGTTTATTTTTTTTAATTTTTCAGATTTGCACCCTGAATAACAGTGAAGAAGAGATCTAAAATGATAGAGTTTATATATTACAAGTCTTCCTTCCAGAAAAGATAAGATTGCAATTAACCAAGTCTCCAAAATTCTTTGTTTGGTCCTGACTTTTCTTTAAAAGCCCTTGGTTTGCCACAGGCAGGTTTTGGCAAAACACTTCTTTTGGGAAGGGGGGAGGAGAAGGAAAAGCAGGGGGAGGAACCTAAAAATCTCCACCTTTTGGCTGTCTCAAGTACTTGTCTGCCTGGAAGCTCAATATGATGCAATTAATGAAGAGCAATCCTCCACCTTCAGTGCTTCCTTCCCTTTCTCGAGACAGATGTGCTGACAGCATGGCACCTTCTTTAAAGGAACTCAGTTTTATGGAAGCTGATCTCTCAGCAAGGCATGAGTGGCTACAAGCTTTTGGCTGCCCCATGTATTTTCAAGCAGAATCACCGTGTTTCATGCCAAATATCCCAAGACAGTATCAAGCGGAGATGGAAACCATTTCTCTGGAGGGTCCAGCAAAGGCCTCCTTTTACCCAGATCCCTTTCAAGTGTCCATGCATGCTGAAATTTCTTTTGCTTGTCTTGGTAAACGTTCTTATAGACAAATGTATCTCAATTGCAAGATTTTTTCCTCATATGCTGCACACATTTTATTCTGTTTAGCTTTCATCTTACTCCTCCTAGACATAAATTCATATGCAACCTCAAACCAGTTCTCTTCCTCTGTGCTTTCACATCTTACCAACACCATCCTCTCCTCACTTATATGCAAATTCAAGAAGCAAACCAACTCAAAACTCAGCATATCTGGATACATAAAGTTAAACACCTAAGTAAGTTACCCGTTAATCAGTGGTGCTAAGTACCCACAATTCCTACCAACTCAAGAACTTTTGAAAATGAGGATATTTCTGCCCCCACAGCTCCATCTCCCACCTGCCTCAAGACACAGAGAAGTATGCATAGGCTCAGCTTTACTCATCCAACTAATTGCATTAGGTTCAACCACACCGAATAAAGCCATTGCAGAAATTAAGTTCTTAACTTGGATTCACATGCCTAAATTTAGCCACAGAGGTTTGTTACAGTTTTTGGCTTAAAAGTTAAAGAAAAAAATGGACATAGATACACAGAATCCTGTCTGTCTGCCAGCAGGAAGAAAAGCCCCACAAAGCATTATGAGTATTTCTCCCTCGCATCAACCAGCTGTGATGAGAGGTAGAGGTGAGGGATAACTGTCTTCTCCAGGCTTTATGGCTCACATCACCTTGCAAAAGTTCTCTGAATAATGGAAAGAGAAGAAAATCTTCTTGTCACAATAGATAACTTTAGAGACAAAAAAGGCTTTAATTTAATTTTCTAACTCCTATGAAAACTGTGTATTACCACCTTTCCTATAATTTCACCTTACAGCTCCAGTTAATAACAGATTTCTCCAGCTCCCTCTTAACTACGGAAATGTCTTGTGTGTAAAGGCAAGTGCAGAACTGAACACTGACTAGTAGGGATGGCTTTTAAATTTACAGGAGTGGGTTTTGGTTGCTACAAGGTCCCAAGACATTTTTCAATCAAAAATCAGTAAAGCTCATGCAATACAACAGTTTATTTCTCTACCTATAGTTTCAGTTTGATACCAAGAGACATTAGACAGCTTACTTTTAATTATACTACACAAATAAACCAGGAAAATCCTTCTAGTTTACAATACAAAATAAAGGAGGAAAGCCAAGAGAGTTTGATTATACTGTAACTATGTCATTTGCAGACGTAGGCACCCTTGCTATTCTAATCTACCTTTTTAAAAGATAAATTTAATTATAAAATTATTAAGAAAAAGTTGAAGTGTTACATTAAAATGTTTGGGAAAAGACATTTCTGTAAGCAGTCATAGCAGTTTGGAACAAAAGCAGAATAAAGACAAGTTCTGCTTTTCTTGGGGGGTAATACAATGTTTTGGTTTTCAAATTCAACCAATGAATGATTGAATTTTTTATACTCCCTTCTTGATTGTGGACATCTACACTATCTTCTCCTTTTAGGCTCCCTTCTGATCCTTTCCTCCTTATGCTCTGAAATGCACATCAGCAGACAACATCAAATCGTCATGCGGTAGAGAAGTTTACACAGTTTAGCTCAACATAAAGACTTTAGTCACAAAGACTGTCTTGAATTAGTATTGAACTATGGAAAGTGAAGTTTCAACAGCTTTAGACCAACTAATATATCATTTAAACAGAAATACTGAACAGTAAGTGAACGCTAACAATAAAGGACAGGAGGGTGTTTTCAATGGCTATATTTGAGATGCCTCAACTGGAAACTTTGACACTGAATTCCCAGTATTTTAATTATTTTTACTTCAGTGTTTTATCACTAGGCTTCAAAGTAGAAATCCTAAAGTGGACTAAAAGGCACTATTGTCCCTTGCACTTGTAGCTGAAGAGCTTTGTGCATAGCACCAGGGGGATTGCTTCTGTTCCTGAAAAGTCATGGTGAGAATCTCCTTCAAGAGCACAAACCCATGGAAACTTCAGGAAAGGAAAGACAATTGCCCATTTAATATCTGTTTTGAAATTACTTTCTTAGTTCTACATAAATTAACAGCTCTAACCTGTAAGAAAGGAAGATTGTTTTACAGGTTACTGGAAGCTGAACTTTTTATGCAGCACTGTCTGAAGATCTCGCATAAGGCGGCAGTCAGCAGAAATATGCTGCTCTGGAAAGGGATGCCCACTTAGCAATACACTTTAAAATACAGTAATCACCCTTTGCATACTGCAAAGCTTCACTTTTTCAGTATTTCTTCTGCCTTTTCCCATCAGCTAGTCATAAAGAGAGAAAAAAAATGAAAAAAGAAAGAAAAAAAAAAGAAGCAGAATCCTTTTTTGGGAATGTTTTCACCCTAAAAAAATGTGAGAGTAGGTGGCTTAAGAGTCTTGCCTCAAGAACAGCTACTGCCATTTAAAATTATTTCTCTTGCCAAAAGAGTCTGGATTAGACTACAGTCTTTGCTATATATTTTAAAAAAATAAATGCAAAATATTTTTATTTTGATTTTTAATCTGTCTTTACCTACGACTGACTTTCAGGTTTATATCAATATCACTTGCAGTGGACTTGCAGTTAAAACTTGGAGACTTGAGTCAATTCACATCACCATTCCCCAGTAGCCAGCCAACTGAATGCCTGCAGAACAGCAGAGAGAAATGGGGCCTTGTCCTTCTCATGGTTCCCCTGCCTGGCTTTGTGCACACACCCTGTTAGTCTAAGGAAAGAAGCACATGAATACTAAACTCTATTCTTCTGCTTAGGCTTCATTTGTACTGAAGAAAGAGGTTGTATTCTGAACCTCAGCCAAGTAAACCAAGCAAAATCTGAAGGCATGACTCTGTAATTTTCAGATTTAAATTTCAGGCTCCCCGTAATTATCCGTCTGACCACAAACTGATGACCATACTATGATTTAATTTTTTTCCTAACTCAACTTAGCTTTTAAGTAAGTGTTTCTCCTCATTGAAAATTCACTGTGAATGATTACTACGGCACCCAAAATTTCTAAGTGATTTCCGTAGGAGCATAACAAAGGTGAATGTGACCAACCTACATCAATCTACCATGTCCTGGTTTGCTTTGAGGCATTACATTTCTTACCCTCTTTCCTTGACTTCTAATCATTGGCTTATAGTTGGTAAATATTTATTTTCATGCATTTCAGAATAGTGAAATAATCTGTGAGAAAGTTTTAAATAGCTTACCTTATTTTTTTGCCTGTTGATTCCTGTGAGTCGCATATTGTTATTTTCAGTAACACCTTGGACCGAGTTGAATTTGGAGTAACAAGGTTTGCTGCCTGGAAAGACTTCTTAAGGACGAGGATGAAGATATAGAGAAGCTGAATAGGGTTTGGATTCAATAACTTTATTAATTAAATGCAACAATTACTACCCTAGCAGCAGTTAGGAAGCAAACTTAGAAATCCTTCTACAGAAAATCAAACCTTATAAGTATTGTGTGTGTATAAAAAAAAGAAGTATAAAAATGATATGCAGCTATATAACCATACCTCACCTATAGTGAGATATAACTCGTTAGGTAATGCAGTTTCTCTGGTTTATGCTGTTGCAGTACAGTAGATCGACCTGCCCTTTTGCAAGTAGACAGGTATTAACAATTTACTCTGTTTTTCCCAGTCCTTAAGCATAGAGACACACAGCAGTATCTCACAAACTGTGTTATCAGTCAACATCTTCAACACCTGAACAGTGTAACACACTATCATGAGTAGGTGACACTACAAGTCCTCTCAGGGGAAGCTTCTCAACCTGAGGTCATGAATGTAAGAAAGTGGACTGTCGTTATACATACCTTTTAGGGAAGATCCATCAAAAAAGGAGAAAAAGGTAGATATTCCCCAAGAGTTTAGCTACATTTGCTTTTTAAATGTTATTTTTTTAAAACTCTAGCAACAGGTATATGTACATACAAGTTCTGAAATAGCGGGACTATAGGTGAACTGTTTGCTGGATAACTACAGTGAGCATCCTTTGTGGTCAGGAGCACTGTTAGACAATTAATGTATAAAACATTATACATTAAATATCACAGAGTTTCCAGTTATTTAAGCATCTCAGGGGAAGGATGCTAAGACTCAAATATCCAAAGTTTGCAGACTGCAGTCGTAATGACAAAGCAGGGAATGATTTGAGAGAGAGTAGATACAATCTACGAGAGTCACAAGAATCACAGTATTTCAAAAATCACCCCAAAATATGTACAGTTTTGTTTCTTTGTTGTGCTTAACAGAGGTTGGCAATTCTTACGTGTTTTGTTTCGGAACTTAATTTGAACCAATGATTTGGGTTTGGCACTTATATACCAGCAAATAAGAAATTGTTAGAAACATCACAGTCTTTTGAAGACAGGACTGACCCCTGAGGTATTTTCTTGGCCTTTACACTAGCTTCTTTCTCTTTACAATTTAAAATACCTTTAATTATGTGCAGATAATAAAAATTATGCCTATATTTGACTCTATTTAACCTACCATTGACAATCCAACAACATCTTTTTACATTTGAGCGATTGCTTCACAGGAAATCAGTCCAGCAATGACTTAAAAGAAAAAATCCCTAACCCTTTCTTTAGGTCTTCTTTGCATTGGGCATTTCTCTCCAAAGTTCCTCAGCTCTTTCCCAAGTTCCTAATTATGTATTTCTTTTTTAATAGACCAAAACAATTGCTAGACTTGGGGTAGCCTGGATCTGAGGAAGGGGAATCTAGTATCTTCCAGGGAAAAGCTGCCCAGCAATTTAATTTATGTCTTATACTCAGGAAGGAATCCCCTTTTGGGGAGCAGCCCAAAGCACAGTTCAGCTGGAGTGGGTGATTTTAGGTTGCCCCTGTAATAAAAACCCTTAAGCTCCTATTGCAGCCTAATGGGGCTGCTGGTGTGCATTCACACAGTCCTACTGAAATGCCCTCCTCATTAAATGGGTTATTCAGAAAGCAAAGTCTGCACTGACTTCGGTTGCTGAATAACTTTAGATACAACGTCAGGGTCAAAGTGTAGCTCCCAAATGGCTTCAGGATGGCAGAGAAACTGGTGATCACTAGGATTTCTGTAATACAGCAAGGGCAGAGGAATCCAAAGATGAAGAGCTGGTTATCTAACCAGCTTTCTTCACAGTGCAAGGTCTCCTCCTGTTACCCTGGTGTACTGTAAATTGCTAGGGAATTGCCGGCAAGGATGACAGCTGTACTTTGTCACAGTTGTGATTAAGAGACTGAATCCTTAGGGCCCCTCTAAATTGCCTCTCCTGTTGTCCTAATTCAAGTAGAATTTCATTGTTTTCAATGTGTGGGAGGAGGATTCAGGTGGAAATACTAGCAAATTTCTCTCTGTCCCACAAAGGTATACAAACAAGCATCAGAAGTGAACTTCTAGAGAAATTATTTTGCTGCTTATTGTTCCTGCCAGTTTTCATAGGTTCATCAGGACACATGAGAATTCCCCTATAAAGTAATTTTTGTGCTGTGCTGCAGAGCAATGCTTGACTCTTTTGATCTTTGATATTAGGGATGATGAATTTGTAGGCACCTTCAGCTTCCCCAGCACTGCCATGCAACCTAGGCAGACTGACTACTGGACTGGTCTGACTGCCACTCGTTCCATTTCCTTGGTGATAAGCAACACATCGTGATTACCTTAAGCATGAACTGGAAGCAGACAGGATTTTTAAAACTGTTAGTAAAACTTGATTAGGAAACAAAGGCGCTTCATTTGCAATCATACCTTTCTTAAATAAGGTGAAATACATATCACTTTATAAACATTTTTTCTTGGTTCCTTAAACTTGTTTTGGCAGTTATTCTCGTAATCAAAGTAATAAAAGTTGGGTTTTTATATTTTTAATGAAAAATTTGGGATATGCCCTTCCAAAGCTGGGAAAACTACAGTTATGCTTTCCATCCTTCTTTAAAAGGACCATACTTCTCGTACCTCTCAAAGAGGCTGTACTTAGCTTATCCAGACCACCACCACATGAGCAGGTTAATGCTACGCACCTAAGGACTTTCTGTACTCCAGTACGGAAACCTAGTTCCCTCCTAAACATCCTTACATGGATTTGAAAATATACTCATTAATTCTGTGTAAGACCTTTCCCAAAACCTTATGAGGCAACTTCCACCCAAACTGGCTGTTTAGCTTAATTTCACTTTCCTTCACAGGTCTAAATGTGCTTCTAAAAATGTTGTTAAACATGTTATGAAGAAAAGTCTTAAACAGCAGTCTGTCATGATTGCATCCAAGTTGCATGCAGTCTTCCTTGGTACTTCTATACCTCTTTGTGACAGAAAAAGGAGCTGTATTTTATGATAGCATTTTCTTGAGGCATATGACAGTTCCTCATTTTCTCTGCTTTCAATGGGACTTCAAATGTTCCAGGTTTCCCCCCCTGATAAAAAGGAGGCAGGAGGGGAAAGTGTGCTGGGCTCCTGCTGCACAGCTCCATAGTGCTGTGGGAACAAAGAGCCAGAAGTGCTGGGAGGGAGGATGGAAAACCAGTGGGAACTGGCAGGAGTCAGGGAAGACAGTGGGGGAAGGGGCCATGGGGGGAATGGAAGCAGAAAGGAGACAGATCTGGTAAGCTGAGGAGAAGTCGGGTAGGAGAAGCTTCTTTGTTCGGAGGAGAGAACAAAGGGGAAGGGGAAGGAGAGAAGATGGAAGAAATATAGCTGTTGGGTTAGAAGAAATTTGTTATTCCTACCCACTCTGTCTGCATCCACGAAAGGGCAAACCTAAACACACAGAGGGATGTGATTAGCATGTGCCAAGACACATAATTCTTTTGCTCTGGTTGTGACAGTTAACATCTCCTCTTTTTTTTTTTTTTTTTCTTCCTCTCTTCTTTGGACAAAACCAATGAGATAAGAAAATGTAAAGCTGAAATCTAATACAGCAAGGCTACAAATATTGACCTCGTTGCTCTTGACACATGGATCTAAATGTATGCATTTTTAGCAGCTCAGAAGTACTGGTTTCTCTTAGACTAGGCTGACTGCTGCAAAGAAAACTAACCTGAACCACAGAGTTTCCTTTAAATCTAAAACTTAAATTTGTGATGTATCCTGGCTCCACTTCTCCTGGGGGATGACAGATTTAGCAGGAAGAAGCTGGCATTAACGTGAAAGCTTTTGTACTGTTTGTATACGTAACTGCTTTGTTTTAGCTTAAAAACTCTCAGTTGAAATAATTTATTTGTGGAAAGCAGAAATGCCAGATCTTCATGGGAAATTAATATATATCTTCAATCATCAAGCAGACCATCTAAAATACCAAAACCAGAGCAGTACTTACCTTTTCTAAGTTGACTAATATCAATTCTTCACTGTAGGACTGAATGCTTTCCTCCTAGCAATATTACAGCCGAGTAGTCAGCATTTCAATGTAATCTGCACTACAATGCCCTATGTTAATGCAGACAGATACTTCAAAAACAGAAACAACATGTTAATGGTCCCTCCTATATAACTCTTGGGCCTAACAATTAGTAGCCACTTTTATTAGCAGTTAAGTGCAGAAATATACCATTTAAAAATCTTACAACCTTTGTTCTGGATTTTAGGTGACTTCAACAAAATGCGTCTTTACTAATGCCTTTTGTAAGCTTGCATGTCTGTTGTAAATAGTATTTTTATCCTCTAGTTTGTTGCCTGTAGTAGAAGGCAAAGAAACAGGACACCTTTATTCCCTAAAACTGTTGTTTCTTTTTAAAATTTGTTTTAAGATGTGAGTGAAGTCTAGCAAACTGGTCATAGATGATATTTTTTTTTTTCCAGTTTCCTATCTGCTGTACTTGGAACTCTGAAACTGGTAGTTGGAAATTAAACTATTTACTTTGATGGGAATGGGGTTACACTCTGAATTTTTAGTTATAAAATTGGATTAAACATCAGTTTATTGATAAACCCTGAAAAAATGGCTCAAAAGAGAACACTATCAGCTTCAGAAAGATAGTCCCTGTGAATGTGAATTGTTGATCAGAGTAGCTGTGCTCTTACAAAGCAGGCTGGCCAGTCTAGCTTTGTTGTTTTGTAAAGTGTCATCACTGGCTTCACCTTTCCCATTTCAGTTGCTTCTGTTTTAGAACATGCTGGCTGCATTCTCTGCAAGATATACAAACCCAGCAGCCATTTCTGGAAGTAAGAAATGAACTTGTTCTCTGGATACCTTTTTCTGCAATGAAGTTACCCTGCCCTTACATATGGATCCCTGGCCCTGCTCATAACCAGGGTCTTCAAGCCTTAAACTCAATCTCTTCTGCATGGTTGCAGTGTGATAAATATCCTCCCAAGGTCTGCTTTCTTAGCAGTGGCCACTAATACATGGTCTTGTAATAGGTCTGCTGTAGGGCTTTTCTTCCAACAGTTGGGGGGGCAGTTGCTGGCACTTTGACTTCATCCCTGTTTAAATAAACCGAGGGTTGGCCTCTCAGTTCTCAGGGAGTAGGTGAGCAGTTTACGTACCTGGCTAAATTTGCTTTGTAATTTCCAGCTGTGCCAGGAAAAAACGATTTGACTATCCATTTTATGTTCTAGAGAGTGAGGGAACAAATTATCATGTATATAAAAATTTGGGGTCTTATCTATATGCAACTTTCTGAGGTTCACATATTTCCTTCTCCATCGTAAATGATTACTATCTGGTTTTTTTGAAACCCCTAGCTCTCAGTCAACATTTCTACTTTAAAATAGTTATTGTGATCCATCTGTAAGAGGTTTTATCTTCTCCACTGACCTTTTAAGATTCTTTTAAGTGTTCTCAACTCTCCCATTACAAGAGCTGTGTTCCCTCATACAGCTGAGCATCTTGTCTCTGCTACAGGAGTCTGCGGTTGGTTTACTTCTATAAACAGTCATTGAGAGAGTGCAAGACAGCCCACTCGTATGTAAAGTACAAAGTCTTTCATAAAATGAAACTGAAAACAGTTTTCTTCAACAAAACAAGAATATGAACAGATTTCTGAATTAAAATATACTTATTATTCTGTTTCCTGAGGAGCTTAATTTATTGATTCATATCCAGTTTTGTTGCTTGTATGTACTGGTACATGGAACATCTTACACAGGAAAACATTTGTATCCAACTTGGTTGTAGCACAACATCAAAAAAATTTCTGGTTTTATGATTTTTGGTACTGTAAGTACATTACCTCAAACTGAAAAATTCATGTTTCATGATACCAGCATAAGCTTTCAGTTGCAGCAATACCAATCATTCTGAAAAATTACTTTGCAGAATTGTTGCAGAAGAAGAAGATAAAAGGGCAGCAGAAATCCTTATCTTCATGCACAGCCAGGATGATCATTAATACTAAGACTTCCAAGTATTTATATCTAGTTTGTACCTGGTGTAGCTTTTTGAGAAATTATAAGAAGGCAATTTCTAGCTTCTACATTTTAATTATGCTTTCCAGTTTAGATTTCTTCTTTATCTGAAGGATTAGTCCAACGAGTAAGTCTTGATTTAACTTTCTAAAGTTAAAAAACAAAAAAAAGTTCATCATTGTATTGAAGAACTAAGCCATATACATCAACAGTATCAGTCCTGAATAAGAGATATATCACCATTACAGTTATATTAGCTTCTTTAAAAAAATACTTTAGTACTTTGCTACTTACTTAGGGAGGGAGAAAAATGCAGTATTTGCAGAACTAAGCATTTTTACAGAATGCGTATAATTTCAACTGGAAAAATTGATTTTAAAAGTATAATCAGGTTGTAAATCCAATCTGAGTCCCAGTACTCCTGTTTGCTAAACCAGTCTAAATGTTTGGAGCCAAGAACAACACCTGGCTGCCTGTGAGCCAGATCTCATATAAGCATGGTGGCTTATTTCCACATGGGCTCCCCTGACTGGACTGCATCTCCTACATGCACATCTGATGCAAGGAGGTCTCCCCACTGGTAATGCTCTGGAGGTTTCATGAGTGAGTGCAGCAGAAGAGCCTGGGTTGATGTGGGAGACTGGCAGAGGTAGCCTGTGCTTCTCTCCTCATGCGAGTTACAGCCCCCACAAGTCAGAAGGGCATAGTAAGAACACAGGTTAACACTGAGATGACCCAGCTGGCCTAAATAACACAATCTGAGCCAATAATACCACTGTTTTAGTTAAGGAAGTTGTTTGGGTTTTCAACTCAAAACCCAGATTTCCTATTGCCAGCCAGAGTCTTGAGATTTCCTCTTTAGGGGAAACCAAAATATTTCACTTTTTTTTTTTTTTAAGGAAGGAGAAAATATTTCAAAAATTCATGCATTTTCTTTCTTTAGCAGATCTAATTCTAACCAGATCCCTAAAACCTCTACTTTTAAAGATCCTAAATCTATCTTTTAGGCAAAAAGATATTCTTACCAATATGTGCATGCCTATACACAGGCAGTGGATTTAGAACCTCTGTGTGTTGCTGCATTCAGACTCAAGTGCAAAGTCAAAGCCAAATATCTCTTCAATTGATCAGAAATTGGACAAAGTCTCCAAAGTTGATGCAACAGACTTACAGAACTGAACATGATGATGCAGAATAAATGAGGATCAACATACCAGCACTGGATGCTTCAAAGCCACCTCTTGAAGAGTCAGAGGCACAGGGTTCATTTCTAGCGGGGCTAAAGTACTGGCACTGGATTTCCAATGCTCTGGACTGCAAGATACATCAAAAACTCCCCTGAAAATGCTTACTATAAACAATTAATTTAATAGACGTAATTTAAATGTCTACAGCATAGAGCTATGTTTGTAAAATAATTATATTAGATATAAATTTTGTATTATAATAAATACATTTCTGTCTCCATTTATTTAGAACATCTCTTCTTTGGTAGTACAATATCAAACCTTTTCCACCACAGCTGAAAATAAATTTAGTAAAATGTTACTCCAGAACACCTAAACAAATTTATCTAAAAATGAGCTGTGAAAACTGTATTAGTATGCATTTTTTCATTCAAGAAAACTCAAAATAAGTTTCTTTTAAGGGTACCAAAGTTGGCACAAATGGCACAAATCCCTGGAAGGTCAATATGTGCCTTGCTCTGTTTGAAGAAATCTGGCTTCAAAATAACAGTTATAGACTTTTCAAAACATGCATCCTGGTCTGCACAGCAGGTTTTTCTTAACATCAGAAGCAAACACCAGGATGTGATGTTCTGAATATTCACTTTCAGTATATTTGAAAGCTCACACCTACTTGTATTTGAATGTGTGATTACTTTAAGAACTGCATTGTTCTGAATCACAGTTACAAACGGAAAAGGGCATTGGAGTCCTTATTGTTTATTATAAATCAGGTTTCTGCTTTCAATCAGAGACCAAGAGAATATAGGCGTTTTACTCACAGTAACTACTATTATTCCTGTAGAAATAAACTTTAGATAGGGCTTCCTACAAGAATAGCTGTGATCTAGGAAATGTGCTTATTCAAATCATTATGCAGAGAAAATGCACTCACGTTTCTGTGACTCCATTATCTTCATTCCTCAATTCATCAAAAACTTTGTATGCTTTGGAAGATCTCTCGTGGTCCTGTCCCTGCTGCTTCTTT
This sequence comes from Calidris pugnax, assembly GCF_001431845.1. Taxonomy (NCBI): domain Eukaryota; kingdom Metazoa; phylum Chordata; class Aves; order Charadriiformes; family Scolopacidae; genus Calidris; species Calidris pugnax. Next base: position 30,232,630 of record NW_015090922.1, on the reverse strand, counting down.
CTGGCCAAAACAGAAAATGTGCTTTCCTCCATCTCTTTCTCAGTGGCACCTGCCGATTTGTGTTCTCTTGGAAATAAATAATTCACCTTGGGTTAGGAGAAACAAAAAAATGTTTTGAGTAACAAAAAGTACCTGCATCCTCGCAGCAGAATGCTGCACAGAGTTAAAAAGCATCAAATATGGTAACAAGAAATAACATGCTCAGAACTTAGTGCATCTTTATCTCAAGCTTTGGATAACATCTATTAGTGAGTAGAACTATTCACCACTTTTGAGTCTCAATAATAATTTTAGAACGAATTTTGGACTGAATAAGGAAGTGTATTTCTGCCAGTTAGCATAGTGGGTGAGATTCATGGTTAACTCAATTCTAATTAAAATTCATGCAGAACAGGGAGAGGTTGAAAACAGAAGATGTGAACTCCTGCCCCTCTAAGTGTTCTGGACAGATTTACCACTGACTCTACCAGAAGCACAACTTTTCAAAAAAAACTCTTTAAAATAAAAATTTTGGTAAGTTTTAGCTCTCACAAGAACAAGAATTTACAAGTGCTGGAGGGCATTCAGCCTGCAGTCCTTGTCTGCCCACAACCTTCCATTCCATATTACCAAATTTCTGCTACCTCATTCCCGAACTCAACCTTACACCAGTTACATCAAACTGCAAAGTGGTTTCAAAGCTTTCCATGTGCCAACTCCTGACTCCTGTACCTCCATCCACATTTCTGCTACAAACTTTCACTACAGAGCAACTAATTTTAGTTTAGACACCCCCCCCATTTGATTACTAACCAGATCGTGGACGCTGTATGCTTTTTCAACAGCTGCAAACTGGTTGTTCTGCTCCAGCCTCCTGCTCCAATTAGCACCAAATAGAGAAACACATTTGGAAGAAAGCAATAAATTTAATCAGTCTCTGAATATATAGCAGATATTATGGTTACTGCTGAATCACCATTCCATATGCAACCCAGCCTGCCTGGGACCTAACTGTGGAGCTACCCTGAAAAACTGCACCCCTTGTCTGTAATGGTTCTCCCTCAGTATCACAAACAATCTGCTGCTTTTGTGGACAACTGAGCGTCTTTTGTCAGAAAAGCAAGCGCTTCATCAGAGCTCAAGTACGGAAACAGTTCTCTTGCACAGGGAAGAACATGTTGATGAAGTGTAAATTTTAAATAACTTGGCTTCCTATCCAAGATGGAGCCCCACTGTGACCTTGTCCTTGAGGAAAACATGAACAAGCACAAGGGACCATTAAAACACTAAGGCTGCTGACCATCTTAAGGCAATAATATTACAGTGAGGAGAGCTATTTTTATTCCTCAGTGTTTCTGAGAAGCCCGAGCAAGATGTTTGCAAGTAGGTCCATCAGCTTCCTAAACAAAATTGAGGTTCCATGAGGAGAGGACCTCTTTTTAACAACAATAAATGCAAGCTGCCACTTTGATCCTCCAGTTCACAGTCCTAAATCAAGATGCATTACATTTTTATTTTATCTCTGATAGTTGAAAAATCACTTTGAAATGAGAATATACTGATCTGGTCTTAAGCAACTGGGATTTTCTCTAAGTATTGATCTGGTCCTCTGTCTCTAAGACTTTTTGGTCCAAGAGAAATGTATTCATTCATACAACACAGAGCGTGAAACAGAGCAAATTTATAACCTTGCTTTGCTAAAATTTGGTGTTATACATGGGGAAATAATTCTGAAGCTTTAATCAGCTTTTCAGGTACCTACTGGGTGGTCTCTTTTGTATTCTGAGCGCATGGTTAACACGGAAGCATATCTTTGATAAAACTCAGAAGACCTGAGAATGTGTTCGTATAAGATAACATTAAATATCTGCATATATAATGACAGTAACTGACCTTCTGGATGATGCCATATCAAGAAAGGCAAGATGATACATATGATGCAAGTAAAAAAGGCGCCTTTCATGTTGGAAATATTTCTTGCTCCTTTCAGAGGTTCTGTACTGTAGGTAAAAAAAATAAATAGTAGAAACCGTGATTATTATAAACTGTCATTTTTATAAACATTATTATAAACTGTGAGCTTACTTAAAGGAATTTTCATATTGGACCAACTAGGGGATAAACATTGTCTTTATAATCCTGTATAACACTTTAATGACCTCCTGAAATTCCTATTCACTTAATTCATTTGATAAAGCCTTGAATTACACTCAGAAATCAATAAGTAAAAAAAACGTAAACCCCCTCTATGGTTAAATTAATTTTATGCCATGTTGGAATAGTTGTGGAGAAAGATTTAATATTCTTTATGATTTTTATACTATGTATATGAAAACATATAGTGTTTAACTTCCCCTATTCTGCTGACTGGTCCAGCAAGCAAACATGACTTGTCTCTAACACTCTCTGCCTTTCATGATTTCGCTGTGCGACTGTGTTACTCTTACACATGTAATGCTCAGTTTGTAATTTGCAATGAATAGATAAACTGCCATTAATGACTTTGAGTAGTGACTTCTAGTGAGAGACAGCAATATTTAATTTTTATATGTGTGCTGGCAAATTCACAGAGTTCTTAATTTTTATTTTCTGCATGAATTCAGCAGCCTTCTTGCATCCATCCTGAAAAGAAGCAAATCTGGTAAAAAAAAATTAACAAGGTATTTTATTTCTAATGAGAGTTATCAGACCTCTAAAATTCTTGAGTGACTTGAGGACCAACTGTAAGCTATGACCCTGGGGCTGGGTTTCAGAAGACTTCAGTAAGCATTCTTAATGCAGGATCAACTTTTAAGATACAAATTACTGGGGTGGGTCACTCATTATACAACACCTTCAGCATTCTGTCTTCCACTAGAGTGAGACTAATGCAATTGGTGGGACTGTATAGAAATAAGAGCAGGACCATATGGTTGGTGGGCTGCTCAGCTACACACTGAGAGCAACTGATTACAGTACTGTCTGGGCTGGCTTTTCTGTCCCGTACATAATGTTAGGCCAGAAGTTATACTGAATAAAACTTTTGAAACACCAAAAGATGTGAGAGGCAATAGAGTAGCTTGCTGTCATCTTTGGAAACAATCTGTGAAACCAATAGCCTGGCATATCTAAAATAATGTTTAAGACAAAGAGATGTGACATCCTATGTCCCTCATCCTCCTATATGCCTGCATCTATGTGGAGTCTTTGGGACTTCAGTAACTTGTTTACACCGAACACCTTGAAGAGCCTGGTAAAAATAAACCCCTGCTATGAAGAACAACAAAGAGGGAAAGTGCAGCTTAACTTTCATTTGGAACTTCTTTCCTCAGGACATTTAAAGTTGTATTTTAAGTGGCATTTTGTAACTTCTCATAGTACCTACACATTTAAATACATACAGCACTAGTTCTGTGAGTAATTTTGAGACTCCTCATGTGCACTGTGTCTTTGGATCACTAGGATTTAAAGAGCAAATGCTTTCATATCTACTTACTGGAATATATGCCCCTTTACGTTTGAATCCAAATTAACACTTTTATTTTGTTGTTTTTTTAAAGAGCCACCAAAATCCTCCCACATTCAGCCAAATTATTTTGCTTTTGGCAGAAAGAGACCATGTCCACTGTTACTAGAAGCTCCTTTGCTTTTTCATAATTTTGTCCTTCCAGCATTGGAAAAAACACCATAGTGGGGAGGGTCAGAGCTCTTGGAAAACATGGAGTTAATATAACCCAGGCTTGTTGCCATGAATAGGAAATAGCTTACTCCTGCAGTCAATTTGCCTAATTGATTAGAAGCCTGATTGCATCCCTGAAGGGCTAGATGCCCTGAGGGAATATGCATGCACAGAGGCAGGGAGCTTCCAGGGCAGCTTCACAGAAAAGGAGTCTCCTGTGCTGCTGGAGCCTGAGCTGAGATATCCCTTTCTGCTGACAGCTTCTGCTCACACCCATCTCCAGCCCACTCCCAAGCATAAAAATCAGCTCCTAGAGTTGGACAGAGGAGGCCAGCAAGAGAAATCCAAGTGCTACCTCCTACAGGTTGCTGATGGGTCCAGCTGGCACAGACACCAGTCAGTTTGTGAGTGAGGACAAACTCACAGCAAGGCTCTCTGGCAGAAGAAATGTTATTTTTCCCACTCAAATGCTCCCCCACCTATCTACAGTAATCTGTTTGCTCCTCTGGTCTTTCTTGCTCCTTCACATGTCAGGAGTGAGAACCAGAACTGCCCAAATGAGAGAAGTCCCAAGGCTTGGCAAGCTTCCCCAAGGGTCAGAAACCACCGGAGCTTGGCCCCGTGGTTCCCTAATCAGCTGGGTCAAGTTGCCTTGTGAAGCCCAGTGGCAGGAAGCAGTTTATAGTACAGTAACTCAGCCCATTGTCTGGGCTTTTCCAGCTTGGCTTCATTACTATTACCATGATAAAGACCAGCTTTTTTTTTTTTTTCCTACTTCCCTTTTGCCCCTTCAAATCTCTACTTGCTCTTGACTTTTCTGAATTTCACTTTGATACTTTGACACCTCGGTTGTTCTCCCAGACAGATACAATTACAAGAGTTCAAAAAAAACCTTGTTTTTGTCCAGACCCGGGGGAGGGTGGGGGGAGGGAATGAGGAAAAAGCATGGGTAGCAGGGAGATGCGGTGGAGATTGGCTGGGAGAACTCACCTCCTGCCCAGTTTGGAGCAGCTCTTCAGGTCTTTTCTGCAATTCAGAGGACCCAGAAAGATGCAACTGTGGGACATAATCCAACATTCAGGTTTAGTATAAAACAGAAATAGCAAAAAGCGAGCTCAACAGGATCAATGGGGATGGCAGACTGGCAACTGTGTTTCAGTGTGCAATACTCCACCTTCTTCCAGTGAGTCCTCACCATTCTTACCTTAAGAAAGAGTTTTACAACAGTTCAAATTTTAAAAAAGAAGAAAAACCCGTGTGAAGGCTCATTCAAAGCATCAACACCACGAAACAGCAGGGTGGCTTACAGTCTGATACAGCACTCATTAATTGATGATGTGAAGGAAAATGCCTTCCCCCTTCCCCCAGTATTTTCACCACTTGCTGAAATTCCTGGACAGTCCTCAAACCCCATACAACCTGCTCTCCTTAACTTGCAGAATTTAGTGACCCCTATGTTGCTAGGGTTGCAAGGTACCAAAAGAATAATAAATGTATTTCTGGGACTCCTTATGAAAAGTAATCTCTCTGATCCAGACATTACAGAACTCTGTTCTGAGAGCAGAAGATGAGCCACAACTTCAGTTATGGTTCACCTGGGAGTGGCTTACAGAGATTCTCCTTCGTCTCAGTACAAAAAAGGCAGTCAGCTGGTGAGGGCAACATGGCCTTCATTCAGTCTCTAATGCAGTGTAAAAAGGAGAACTGTGGCAGGGTGACATTCATAAACCAGTTCGAACAACTGCACACGGGGAAAAAGTGAGCCTAGCCCCAGCAGAAGGATTATTTCTGCTATCTCCAATTCAATGCCTCATTCTGTCACTAGACATGCTGCTACATTATTAGGAAGTGGGGCTGTATTTCTATTAGGAAGATAGATCTTGTTGCAATTTATCCTATTATTTCCTAACTCCATTTTTTCTAGGCCATAAGTCCTTGTACGTCCATACACCTCACCATTGCGGCTCCTGATTTAATATTCTGAGGACAGCTATTGGAACCACTAGACACGGCTTGAATCCTTTTGAAAACTATATTTATATTCCTCCTGTATTAATCTTAGAGACCATGGAACAACATGCAGTGACCTGGATGAGAGCAGCGGATGCATTTATTAAGCCTGTGGATGACACGAAGTGCAAAGAGACTACCAGGAAGCTGGGCTGAGAATGCAAAGTGATTTTGACAAATCAGAACTGCGGTGTGAAGCAGCGGCAGGCTCTCCAGCACGGACAAATGCAAGACAGTGCACACAGGCAAGAATCATCCACTACTTGAAGATAGGCTGCAAAAGAGCTGGTTAGAGAGCAAGGTCTGCAGAGATGAACGCTGAGGGACTACCAAGGATTGCAAGCTCAGCAAACCCAAATACAGCAAGAAGAACTATGAGTGTAAGTCCAGCATGGAAATCAGAAAACATAATAATTCAATTATATGCTGCATTACAGCTTCAAGGGAAGTACTGCATGCAATTGTGCATGAGGTGCTTCAAGAAGGACACAACTGAAGAACAATGAAGATGACAAAAGGACTAGGAAATGCCATTAATTAAAATGGTGTTAGCTGAAAAAGACTGAAGACACTATGGACTGTAAACCCATGGAAAGGAAATTATAGTTTTTTCAATTTATTAGTTATTCCATGGAGAAAAAAAATGCAACAAGGGTTCATGTGTTCCAGGTTGAGAAACACATGGTAAGGTTAGGGGGGCTCTGGACCAAGTTGGACAGGGAGAGCATGTCCCTGAGAAAAAGTTAGCTAAATACCTGTCAATGATGAGGGGATATTATCTGAGGCTGTGATGGGCAGGGGAGAGGACTACATTATTTTTTCTTAAGAAGAAAAGAACTTTCCATTTCTACTGTTCCAATAACCTAGTAAGCCTAAAAAAATTGCAGCTAATACAATTTTCCAAGATCCTAATCCCTTCAAAAAATGCACAGGTTTTCATAAAAATAAAACAAAAAACCAATAAGCTAAGCTATCGATTCACCTGTATTCTACCACCCTCTACAAAAAGCTGTATGCATTCATAATATTTTATTGTAATATGATATCAGGAAACAACTTTTGTCTTATGCTTAACTAAGTAAAGCGAACAGGTACTAAGTTTTAAGTCTATAGAAATTACTTCTGAAAGCACCATCAATTATATCTACAGTACCTGATCTTAAAAAATAAAACAAACACACCTATATCAGGAGAAGTATCACACAGAGGGAACCAGCTGTCTGCATGCTCTCTTATATGCTTTTCTGTTATTTATGTCCAGAGACAGAAAAGCAAACACCATGGAGTGACAAGGCAGCTTTATTATTCTACAGTATGTACTAGAGTATTAAAAATAGCTTCTGTCAAAATAAATAAAATAATAGCTGAATCTAATTTACATAAGTGTTTTTGTTTACCTATGTTGTATTGAGTCTCAATAATAATTTTAGAACGAATTTTGGACTGAATAAGGAAGTGTATTTCTGCCAGTTAGCATAGTGGGTGAGATTCATGGTTAACTCAATTCTAATTAAAATTCATGCAGAACAGGGAGAGGTTGAAAACAGAAGATGTGAACTCCTGCCCCTCTAAGTGTTCTGGACAGATTTACCACTGACTCTACCAGAAGCACAACTTTTCAAAAAAAACTCTTTAAAATAAAAATTTTGGTAAGTTTTAGCTCTCACAAGAACAAGAATTTACAAGTGCTGGAGGGCATTCAGCCTGCAGTCCTTGTCTGCCCACAACCTTCCATTCCATATTACCAAATTTCTGCTACCTCATTCCCGAACTCAACCTTACACCAGTTACATCAAACTGCAAAGTGGTTTCAAAGCTTTCCATGTGCCAACTCCTGACTCCTGTACCTCCATCCACATTTCTGCTACAAACTTTCACTACAGAGCAACTAATTTTAGTTTAGACACCCCCCCCATTTGATTACTAACCAGATCGTGGACGCTGTATGCTTTTTCAACAGCTGCAAACTGGTTGTTCTGCTCCAGCCTCCTGCTCCAATTAGCACCAAATAGAGAAACACATTTGGAAGAAAGCAATAAATTTAATCAGTCTCTGAATATATAGCAGATATTATGGTTACTGCTGAATCACCATTCCATATGCAACCCAGCCTGCCTGGGACCTAACTGTGGAGCTACCCTGAAAAACTGCACCCCTTGTCTGTAATGGTTCTCCCTCAGTATCACAAACAATCTGCTGCTTTTGTGGACAACTGAGCGTCTTTTGTCAGAAAAGCAAGCGCTTCATCAGAGCTCAAGTACGGAAACAGTTCTCTTGCACAGGGAAGAACATGTTGATGAAGTGTAAATTTTAAATAACTTGGCTTCCTATCCAAGATGGAGCCCCACTGTGACCTTGTCCTTGAGGAAAACATGAACAAGCACAAGGGACCATTAAAACACTAAGGCTGCTGACCATCTTAAGGCAATAATATTACAGTGAGGAGAGCTATTTTTATTCCTCAGTGTTTCTGAGAAGCCCGAGCAAGATGTTTGCAAGTAGGTCCATCAGCTTCCTAAACAAAATTGAGGTTCCATGAGGAGAGGACCTCTTTTTAACAACAATAAATGCAAGCTGCCACTTTGATCCTCCAGTTCACAGTCCTAAATCAAGATGCATTACATTTTTATTTTATCTCTGATAGTTGAAAAATCACTTTGAAATGAGAATATACTGATCTGGTCTTAAGCAACTGGGATTTTCTCTAAGTATTGATCTGGTCCTCTGTCTCTAAGACTTTTTGGTCCAAGAGAAATGTATTCATTCATACAACACAGAGCGTGAAACAGAGCAAATTTATAACCTTGCTTTGCTAAAATTTGGTGTTATACATGGGGAAATAATTCTGAAGCTTTAATCAGCTTTTCAGGTACCTACTGGGTGGTCTCTTTTGTATTCTGAGCGCATGGTTAACACGGAAGCATATCTTTGATAAAACTCAGAAGACCTGAGAATGTGTTCGTATAAGATAACATTAAATATCTGCATATATAATGACAGTAACTGACCTTCTGGATGATGCCATATCAAGAAAGGCAAGATGATACATATGATGCAAGTAAAAAAGGCGCCTTTCATGTTGGAAATATTTCTTGCTCCTTTCAGAGGTTCTGTACTGTAGGTAAAAAAAATAAATAGTAGAAACCGTGATTATTATAAACTGTCATTTTTATAAACATTATTATAAACTGTGAGCTTACTTAAAGGAATTTTCATATTGGACCAACTAGGGGATAAACATTGTCTTTATAATCCTGTATAACACTTTAATGACCTCCTGAAATTCCTATTCACTTAATTCATTTGATAAAGCCTTGAATTACACTCAGAAATCAATAAGTAAAAAAAAATATAAATTCAACATAAACACCCTCTATGGTTAAATTAATTTTCTGCCATGTTGGAATAGTTGTGGAGAGAGATTTAATATTCTTTATGATTTTTATACTATGTATATGAAAACATATAGTGTTTAACTTCCCCTATTCTGCTGACTGGTCCAGCAAGCAAACATGACTTGTCTCTAACACTCTCTGCCTTTCATGATTTCGCTGTGCGACTGTGTTACTCTTACACATGTAATGCTCAGTTTGTAATTTGCAATGAATAGATAAACTGCCATTAATGACTTTGAGTAGTGACTTCTAGTGAGAGACAGCAATATTTAATTTTTATATGTGTGCTGGCAAATTCACAGAGTTCTTAATTTTTATTTTCTGCATGAATTCAGCAGCCTTCTTGCATCCATCCTGAAAAGAAGCAAATCTGGTAAAAAAAAATTAACAAGGTATTTTATTTCTAATGAGACTTATCAGACCTCTAAAATTCTTGAGTGACTTGAGGACCAACTGTAAGCTATGACCCTGGGGCTGGGTTTCAGAAGACTTCAGTAAGCATTCTTAATGCAGGATCAACTTTTAATATACAAATTACTGGGGTGGGTCACTCATTATACAACACCTTCAGCATTCTGTCTTCCACTAGAGTGAGACTAATGCAATTGGTGGGACTGTATAGAAATAAGAGCAGGACCATATGGTTGGTGGGCTGCTCAGCTACACACTGAGAGCAACTGATTACAGTACTGTCTGGGCTGGCTTTTCTGTCCCGTACATAATGTTAGGCCAGAAGTTATACTGAATAAAACTTTTGAAACACCAAAAGATGTGAGAGGCAATAGAGTAGCTTGCTGTCATCTTTGGAAACAATCTGTGAAACCAATAGCCTGGCATATCTAAAATAATGTTTAAGACAAAGAGATGTGACATCCTATGTCCCTCATCCTCCTATATGCCTGCATCTATGTGGAGTCTTTGGGACTTCAGTAACTTGTTTACGCCGAACACCTTGAAGAGCTTGGTAAAAATAAACCCCTGCTATGAAGAACAACAAAGAGGGAAAGTGCAGCTTAACTTTCATTTGGAACTTCTTTCCTCAGGACATTTAAAGTTGTATTTTAAGTGGCATTTTGTAACTTCTCATAGTACCTACACATTTAAATACATACAGCACTAGTTCTGTGAGTAATTTTGAGACTCCTCATGTGCACTGTGTCTTTGGATCACTAGGATTTAAAGAGCAAATGCTTTCATATCTACTTACTGGAATATATGCCCCTTTACGTTTGAATCCAAATTAACACTTTTATTTTGTTGTTTTTTTAAAGAGCCACCAAAATCCTCCCGGTTTTGTTTTTGCTTTTTTTTTTTTTTTAAGAGCCACCAAAATCCTCCGCTCCTCATGTGCACTGTGTCTTTGGATCACTGGGATTTAAAGAGCAAATACTCTCATATCTACTTACTGGAATATATGTCCCTTTACCTTTGAACCCAAATTAACACTTTTGGGGGGGGGGCTTTGTTTTTGTTTTTGCTTTTTTTTTTTTTTTAAGAGCCACCAAAATCCTCCGACATTCAGCCAAATTATTTTGCTTTTGGCAGAAAGAGACCATGTCCACTGTTACTAGAAGCTCCTTTGCTTTTTCATAATTTTGTCCTTCCAGCATTGGAAAAAACACCATAGTGGGGAGGGTCAGAGCTCTTGGAAAACATGGAGTTAATATAACCCAGGCTTGTTGCCATGAATAGGAAATAGCTTACTCCTGCAGTCAATTTGCCTAATTGATTAGAAGCCTGATTGCATCCCTGAAGGGCTAGATGCCCAGAGGGAATATGCATGCACAGAGGCAGGGAGCTTCCAGGGCAGCTTCACAGAAAAGGAGTCTCCTGTGCTGCTGGAGCCTGAGCTGAGATATCCTTTTCTGCTGACAGCTTCTGGGTCAGTGCTCACACCCGTCTCCAGCCCACTCCCAAGCACCTGTGCTGCTGGAGCCTGAGCTGAGATATCCCTTTCTGCTGACAGCTTCTGCTCACACCCATCTCCAGCCCACTCCCAAGCATAAAAATCAGCTCCTAGAGTTGGACAGAGGAGGCCAGCAAGAGAAATCCAAGTGCTACCTCCTACAGGTTGCTGATGGGTCCAGCTGGCACAGACACCAGTCAGTTTGTGAGTGAGGACAAACTCACAGCAAGGCTCTCTGGCAGAAGAAATGTTATTTTTCCCACTCAAATGCTCCCCCACCTATCTACAGTAATCTGTTTGCTCCTCTGGTCTTTCTTGCTCCTTCACATGTCAGGAGTGAGAACCAGAACTGCCCAAATGAGAGAAGTCCCAAGGCTTGGCAAGCTTCCCCAAGGGTCAGAAACCACCGGAGCTTGGCCCCGTGGTTCCCTAATCAGCTGGGTCAAGTTGCCTTGTGAAGCCCAGTGGCAGGAAGCAGTTTATAGTACAGTAACTCAGCCCATTGTCTGGGCTTTTCCAGCTTGGCTTCATTACTATTACCATGATAAAGACCAGCTTTTTTTTTTTTTTCCTACTTCCCTTTTGCCCCTTCAAATCTTTACTTGCTCTTGACTTTTCTGAATTTCACTTTGATACTTTGACACCTCGGTTGTTCTCCCAGACAGATACAATTACAAGAGTTCAAAAAAAACCTTGTTTTTGTCCAGACCCGGGGGAGGGCGGGGGGAGGGAATGAGGAAAAAGCATGGGTAGCAGGGAGATGCGGTGGAGATTGGCTGGGAGAACTCACCTCCTGCCCAGTTTGGAGCAGCTCTTCAGGTCTTTTCTGCAATTCAGAGGACCCAGAAAGATGCAACTGTGGGACATAATCCAACATTCAGGTTTAGTATAAAACAGAAATAGCAAAAAGCGAGCTCAACAGGATCAATGGGGATGGCAGACTGGCAACTGTGTTTCAGTGTGCAATACTCCACCTTCTTCCAATGAGTCCTCACCATTCTTACCTTAAGAAAGAGTTTTACAACAGTTCAAATTTTAAAAAAGAAGAAAAACCCGTGTGAAGGCTCATTCAAAGCATCAACACCACGAAACAGCAGGGTGGCTTACAGTCTGATACAGCACTCATTAATTGATGATGTGAAGGAAAATGCCTTCCCCCTTCCCCCAGTATTTCCACCACTTGCTGAAATTCCTGGACAGTCCTCAAACCCCATACAACCTGCTCTCCTTAACTTGCAGAATTTAGTGACCCCTATGTTGCTAGGGTTGCAAGGTACCAAAAGAATAATAAATGTATTTCTGGGACTCCTTATGAAAAGTAATCTCTCTGATCCAGACATTACAGAACTCTGTTCTGAGAGCAGAAGATGAGCCACAACTTCAGTTATGGTTCACCTGGGAGTGGCTTACAGAGATTCTCCTTCGTCTCAGTACAAAAAAGGCAGTCAGCTGGTGAGGGCAACATGGCCTTCGTCCAATCTCTAATGCAGTGTAAAAAGGAGAACTGTGGCAGGGTGACAATCATAAACCAGTTCGAACAACTGCACACGGGGAAAAAGTGAGCCTAGCCCCAGCAGAAGGATTATTTCTGCTATCTCCAATTCAATGCCTCATTCTGTCACTAGACATGCTGCTACATTATTAGGAAGTGGGGCTGTATTTCTATTAGGAAGATAGATCTTGTTGCAATTTATCCTATTATTTCCTAACTCCATTTTTTCTAGGCCATAAGTCCTTGTACGTCCATACACCTCACCATTGCGGCTCCTGATTTAATATTCTGAGGACAGCTATTGGAACCACTAGACACGGCTTGAATCCTTTTGAAAACTATATTTATATTCCTCCTGTATTAATCTTAGAGACCATGGAACAACATGCAGTGACCTGGATGAGAGCAGCGGATGCATTTATTAAGCCTGTGGATGACACGAAGCGCAAAGAGACTACCAGGAAGCTGGGCTGAGAATGCAAAGTGATTTTGACAAATCAGAACTGTGGTGTGAAGCAGTGGCAGGCTCTCCAGCACGGACAAATGCAAGACAGTGCACACAGGCAAGAATCATCCACTACTTGAAGATAGGCTGCAAAAGAGCTGGTTAGAGAGCAAGGTCTGCAGAGATGAACGCTGAGGGACTACCAAGGATTGCAAGCTCAGCAAACCCAAATACAGCAAGAAGAACTATGAGTGTAAGTCCAGCATGGAAATCAGAAAACATAATAATTCAATTATATGCTGCATTACAGCTTCAAGGGAAGTACTGCATGCAATTGTGCATGAGGTGCTTCAAGAAGGACACAACTGAAGAACAATGAAGATGACAAAAGGACTAGGAAATGCCATTAATTAAAATGGTGTTAGCTTAAAAAGACTGAAGACACTATGGTCTGCAAACCCATGGAAAGGAAATTATAGTTTTTTCAATTTATTAGTTATTCCATGGAGAAAAAAAATGCAAGAAAGGAACAGTCTTAAGTTGCAGGAAGAATATTAGTTATTCCATGGAGAAAAAAAATGCAACAAGGGTTCATGTGTTCCAGGTTGAGAAACACATGGTAAGGAGAGGGGGGCTCTGGACCAAGTTGGACAGGGAGAGCATGTCCCTGAGAAAAAGTTAGCTAAATACCTGTCAATGATGAGGGGATATTATCTGAGGCTGTGATGGGCAGGGGAGAGGACTACATTATTTTTTCTTAAGAAGAAAAGAACTTTCCATTTCTACTGTTCCAATAACCTAGTAAGCCTAAAAAAATTGCAGCTAATACAATTTTCCAAGATCCTAATCCCTTCAAAAAATGCACAGGTTTTCATAAAAATAAAACAAAAAACCAATAAGCTAAGCTATCGATTCACCTGTATTCTACCACCCTCTACAAAAAGCTGTATGCATTCATAATATTTTATTGTAATATGATATCAGGAAACAACTTTTGTCTTATGCTTAACTAAGTAAAGCGAACAGGTACTAAGTTTTAAGTCTATAGAAATTACTTCTGAAAGCACCATCAATTATATCTACAGTACCTGATCTTAAAAAATAAAACAAACACACCTATATCAGGAGAAGTATCACACAGAGGGAACCAGCTGTCTGCATGCTCTCTTATATGCTTTTCTGTTATTTATGTCCAGAGACAGAAAAGCAAACACCATGGAGTGACAAGGCAGCTTTATTATTCTACAGTATGTACTAGAGTATTAAAAATAGCTTCTGTCAAAATAAATAAAATAATAGCTGAATCTAATTTACATAAGTGTTTTTGTTTACCTATGTTGTATTAAATTATGTATTTCAACTACAATTTATAAACATGAATTAAAACATTCTTTTTAATTTTCTCTTTCAAAACATTGTATGAAAAACATCACAAGAAAAAAATGACTCTGAAATATTTTTGAAATTATAGAAACTAGCTGTGTACAACACAAAACATGGTATGGTGCCCCCTTTTGCATCTCTTAAAATGCACTGGACCAGATTCAACTCCTGTATAAAGCTGAAACATTTCTACACAGATTCAAATAACTAATATCCAATGTTACTTTTTCTTTCTTTTTTATCTTCCAAGCAGAGAACAGACTCGGGTCTATTGGAGTTACGAATCACAATGAAGTTTTATGTCATTGATATTGCACCCTTGCCCTTTACTGTGAGATCACACTGCACTTTGCAGCAGGACAGTAGATCTCTTTGTTGATTCTTCTCCTACCCCTCTGCCCAGTCTGAAAGAATTTTTGCATCTCCAATAAATTCCCAAATTAATTTTCCCAGGCTTGAGCAACACCCAGTGAATGTACTCAGGATTTGACTTTATTATCCTTTAATCACCTCAGAAATTGTCAGCCTGGTAGATAGCTCATTAAGTTCTGAATTATTAGTATATTATATTTTTTAATAAAATTATAAGTTAGGGCATATTTTATAACTGCTTTCTTAGAGCATCTTTAGCACTTCAAAATATGTGTGGTTTCCTTTTTTTTTCCAGTTGCGCTCTTGCATTTGGAGAATGCCCTTTGCCAAACTTGCAGCAAAAGAAATGGAAAATGCTTTGAGTGTTTAGGTCTCTTAACACCTACCGTGAAGTATCGCTACCATTACATAGGCAAGAATATGCAAACAATTTGAATTCCCCCTACAAGAAATACTTACTTTAATATCAACAATTATACATCCCTCTGTGGGCACAAATAGACTTCCTTGTCCTTAAAGCATGTGTAAGTCTTTTAAACGTTTTCAGTCAACAAAAGTACATCTCGGAAAAAACACTCCCATGTATAAGGATCTGACCCTAACATAGACCATTAAGATCAATGTACTTACTTGTAATTTACAGTCTTTTAAATTAAATCCACGTAGTTCCTACATGGATGAAAACTGCAGTTTGTATTTTCTCCCTGAACGTACTTTAATGTGCATTCAAAGTACGAGGAACATACCAGTCCAAAACAAACTTTTGGCTTCTTGAGGACACAGGGAAGATGCAGTGACTGCAATTCCTGTACAGGACCCCTACAATTCAGCTTTTTTCTACAGTAAAGCAAATCAAAAGCAACCTCCTGGTGCTAGCGTGAATATTGACCAAAAGTTAACACTATATACATGTATAAAAAAAAAATTCTATCTATGTACCCTGGAGGTGTGTCCTGGTTGCTATGGGAATGGTAATCATGAATTTCCTGGCTAGAGTGGGATCAAAATCCTAACTTTCAACACTGCATTAATGTTGCTTTTCACACTTGCAAGATACAGATTTTTAGCTGTAGTTCAGGTGTTTCCAAACAGAATAAGCTCTTCTCCCTGACATCATGCTAGGATGTTAAAAAACAAAACAAAACAACAAAAAAAGCCGTATTAAAAATAGCTTCTGTCAAAATAAATAAAATAATAGCTGAATCTAATTTACATAAGTGTTTTTGTTTACCTATGTTGTATTAAATTATGTATTTCAACTACAATTTATAAACATGAATTAAAACATTCTTTTTAATTTTCTCTTTCAAAACATTGTATGAAAAACATCACAAGAAAAAAATGACTCTGAAATATTTTTGAAATTATAGAAACTAGCTGTGTACAACACAAAACATGGTATGGTGCCCCCTTTTGCATCTCTTAAAATGCACTGGACCAGATTCAACTCCTGTATAAAGCTGAAACATTTCTACACAGATTCAAATAACTAATATCCAATGTTACTTTTTCTTTCTTTTTTATCTTCCAAGCAGAGAACAGACTCGGGTCTATTGGAGTTACGAATCACAATGAAGTTTTATGTCATTGATATTGCACCCTTGCCCTTTACTGTGAGATCACACTGCACTTTGCAGCAGGACAGTAGATCTCTTTGTTGATTCTTCTCCTACCCCTCTGCCCAGTCTGAAAGAATTTTTGCATCTCCAATAAATTCCCAAATTAATTTTCCCAGGCTTGAGCAACACCCAGTGAATGTACTCAGGAATTGACTGTATTATCCTTTAATCACCTCAGAAATTGTCAGCCTGGTAGATAGCTCATTAAGTTCTGAATTATTAGTATATTATATTTTTTAATAAAATTATAAGTTAGGGCATATTTTATAACTGCTTTCTTAGAGCATCTTTAGCACTTCAAAATATGTGTGGTTTCCTTTTTTTTTCCAGTTGCGCTCTTGCATTTGGAGAATGCCCTTTGCCAAACTTGCAGCAAAAGAAATGGAAAATGCTTTGAGTGTTTAGGTCTCTTAACACCTACCGTGAAGTATCGCTACCATTACATAGGCAAGAATATGCAAACAATTTGAATTCCCCCTACAAGAAATACTTACTTTAATATCAACAATTATACATCCCTCTGTGGGCACAAATAGACTTCCTTGTCCTTAAAGCATGTGTAAGTCTTTTAAACGTTTTCAGTCAACAAAAGTACATCTCGGAAAAAACACTCCCATGTATAAGGATCTGACCCTAACATAGACCATTAAGATCAATGTACTTACTTGTAATTTACAGTCTTTTAAATTAAATCCACGTAGTTCCTACATGGATGAAAACTGCAGTTTGTATTTTCTCCCTGAACGTACTTTAATGTGCATTCAAAGTACGAGGAACATACCAGTCCAAAACAAACTTTTGGCTTCTTGAGGACACAGGGAAGATGCAGTGACTGCAATTCCTGTACAGGACCCCTACAATTCAGCTTTTTTCTACAGTAAAGCAAATCAAAAGCAACCTCCTGGTGCTAGCGTGAATATTGACCAAAAGTTAACACTATATACATGTATAAAAAAAAAATTCTATCTATGTACCCTGGAGGTGTGTCCTGGTTGCTATGGGAATGGTAATCATGAATTTCCTGGCTAGAGTGGGATCAAAATCCTAACTTTCAACACTGCATTAATGTTGCTTTTCACACTTGCAAGATACAGATTTTTAGCTGTAGTTCAGGTGTTTCCAAACAGAATAAGCTCTTCTCCCTGACATCGTGCTAGGATGTTAAAAAACAAAACAAAACAACAAAAAAAGCCACAAACAAACAAAAAACCACAAAAAAAAAATCAACAACCAAACAACAACAAAAAAGGTTAAAAGAATAATAGTCACATACAGATGAAACACTTAAAGTATTACCTTCAGCATTTCCAACAAACCCCCACAAGTTTCCATTCAAACTGGTGGCTCAATGTACCTGAGACAGCTAATTAAAAAAGGAAGTGGTCAAAGTCATGCTTTTTTTTGTAAACTTCAAAGGTGATCCCTCTCCTTCCTCCTCTTTACATTTTACTGTCTGGCTTTCTGCCCATCCTGCAGCTGTTAGCTGAGCCTGTGTCTCACGGCGTCAAACCTGCCTCCTCACGGTCCATAAAGTTACAGCAGGGATCGTGATACGCAGGTGTGGAAAAGCCAGAAGTGCAAGATGGGCCCGTTAATGATTTTTCTGGCACCCCATGCTGAGCTGCTGAAAAAGAGCAGCTCGCAGAAGGCAAGGGACTCTTTGTTTGCAAAGGTATTTGAGGTCATATTACTTCTCCCACAGCAAAGGTGTTGGGTTTTCACTTTAAGGGCTGTTTACAGAAATGATTCACCTTTTATACAGCTTTTAAAAAATGCTTTGAGGCTTTAATTGGACACAGGATTTGCATCACACCAGTATGAAAACTCTTACTTTTCATTTAACTCCCCATTAAATCATTCAATGATCTTACTCAACGATAAGCAGCCAATTCCCGTTATGTGGGCTTAACAGGGGAAAACACAAATCAAAACATAAGGGGTTCGTATATGTCAGAAGCCTAATCTAGGAATTTCTGCTCCCAGTTATATTTGGGCAATGAAGGCAGAGGCAACAAACTGCTGGGGAAAAAAACTTAAAATGCACTGGACCAGATTCAACTCCTGTATAAAGCTGAAACATTTCTGCACGGATTCAAATAACTAATATCCAATGTTACTTTTTCTTTCTTTTTTATCTTCCAAGCAGAGAACAGACTCGGGTCTATTGGAGTTACGAATCACAATGAAGTTTTATGTCGTTGATATTGCACCCTTGCCCTTTACTGTGAGATCACACTGCACTTTGCAGCAGGACAGTAGATCTCTTTGTTGATTCTTCTCCTACCCCTCTGCCCAGTCTGAAAGAATTTTTGCATCTCCAATAAATTCCCAAATTAATTTTCCCAGGCTTGAGCAACACCCAGTGAATGTACTCAGGATTTGACTTTATTATCCTTTAATCACCTCAGAAATTGTCAGCCTGGTAGATAGCTCATTAAGTTCTGAATTATTAGTATATTATATTTTTTAATAAAATTATAAGTTAGGGCATATTTTATAACTGCTTTCTTAGAGCATCTTTAGCACTTCAAAATATGTGTGGTTTCCTTTTTTTTTCCAGTTGCGCTCTTGCATTTGGAGAATGCCCTTTGCCAAACTTGCAGCAGAAGAAATGGAAAAATGCTTTAGTGTTTAGGTCTCTTAACACCTACCGTGAAGTATCGCTACCATTACATAGGCAAGAATATGCAAACAATTTGAATTCCCCCTACAAGAAATACTTGCTTTAATATCAACAATTATACATCCCTCTGTGGGCACAAATAGACTTCCTTGTCCTTAAAGCATGTGTAAGTCTTTTAAACGTTTTCAGTCAACAAAAGTACATCTCGGAAAAAACACTCCCATGTATAAGGATCTGACCCTAACATAGACCATTAAGATCAATGTACTTACTTGTAATTTACAGTCTTTTAAATTAAATCCACGTAGTTCCTACATGGATGAAAACTGCAGTTTGTATTTTCTCCCTGAACGTACTTTAATGTGCATTCAAAGTACGAGGAACATACCAGTCCAAAACAAACTTTTGGCTTCTTGAGGACACAGGGAAGATGCAGTGACTGCAATTCCTGTACAGGACCCCTACAATTCAGCTTTTTTCTACAGTAAAGCAAATCAAAAGCAACCTCCTGGTGCTAGCGTGAATATTGACCAAAAGTTAACACTATATACATGTATAAAAAAAAAATTCTATCTATGTACCCTGGAGGTGTGTCCTGGTTGCTATGGGAATGGTAATCATGAATTTCCTGGCTAGAGTGGGATCAAAATCCTAACTTTCAACACTGCATTAATGTTGCTTTTCACACTTGCAAGATACAGATTTTTAGCTGTAGTTCAGGTGTTTCCAAACAGAATAAGCTCTTCTCCCTGACATCATGCTAGGATGTTAAAAAACAAAACAAAACAACAAAAAAAGCCACAAACAAACAAAAAACCACAAAAAAAAAATCAACAACCAAACAACAACAAAAAAGGTTAAAAGAATAATAGTCACATACAGATGAAACACTTAAAGTATTACCTTCAGCATTTCCAACAAACCCCCACAAGTTTCCATTCAAACTGGTGGCTCAATGTACCTGAGACAGCTAATTAAAAAAGGAAGTGGTCAAAGTCATGCTTTTTTTTGTAAACTTCAAAGGTGATCCCTCTCCTTCCTCCTCTTTACATTTTACTGTCTGGCTTTCTGCCCATCCTGCAGCTGTTAGCTGAGCCTGTGTCTCACGGCGTCAAACCTGCCTCCTCACGGTCCATAAAGTTACAGCAGGGATCGTGATACGCAGGTGTGGAAAAGCCAGAAGTGCAAGATGGGCCCGTTAATGATTTTTCTGGCACCCCATGCTGAGCTGCTGAAAAAGAGCAGCTCGCAGAAGGCAAGGGACTCTTTGTTTGCAAAGGTATTTGAGGTCATATTACTTCTCCCACAGCAAAGGTGTTGGGTTTTCACTTTAAGGGCTGTTTACAGAAATGATTCACCTTTTATACAGCTTTTAAAAAATGCTTTGAGGCTTTAATTGGACACAGGATTTGCATCACACCAGTATGAAAACTCTTACTTTTCATTTAACTCCCCATTAAATCATTCAATGATCTTACTCAACGATAAGCAGCCAATTCCCGTTATGTGGGCTTAACAGGGGAAAACACAAATCAAAACATAAGGGGTTCGTATATGTCAGAAGCCTAATCTAGGAATTTCTGCTCCCAGTTATATTTGGGCAATGAAGGCAGAGGCAACAAACTGCTGGGGAAAAAAAAAGAAAAGCACAACAATTTGCTGTTCTTCTTGAAATAACTGAACAACATAACAGCTGATATCTAAAACTCCTAGCTTATAAAAATCACTTAAAGATCTACTTTGTGTTAAACATTGCTCGAGCTGTGATCTGAGCTGTGCCCAAAGAACAATTTTAAAGAACTCCAGCTCAAGATTTTCAGAAAAGGGTTCCTGAAACAGATACCTTAACAGGACCCATTTCCCACAACACACAAGTGACACACGATATTCTCCACCACTCAGAATCAATGAGATTTAAATTTTCAGATCATCGAAACAGTGAGGCATGGCCCAGATTTTACAAAATACTTAGTGCACAACTTCAACTAGTATCCCTATCTTTCACTAGGAGAGAGAGCCTAAACAGTTGATTTGGGTCTTCAATCCGTCCCTGAGCCCCTAGTTAGGTGTGGGACATTAGCGCTTCTGCAGCCTCTAGGTCCTAGATCCCCTAGCACCACAGTCTTTATGCATTTATATTTTTGGCCCTTTGTATCAGTGTTTTAAAGCTGGGCAGTATTTTGGTGCTAACAAAGAGCGAGCAGATATGGACTGAGAGAAGCAGCTAGCGGGTTGAGTGTTTAGGTCTCTTAACACCTACCGTGAAGTATCGCTACCATTACATAGGCAAGAATATGCAAACAATTTGAATTCCCCCTACAAGAAATACTTACTTTAATATCAACAATTATACATCCCTCTGTGGGCACAAATAGACTTCCTTGTCCTTAAAGCATGTGTAAGTCTTTTAAACGTTTTCAGTCAACAAAAGTACATCTCGGAAAAAACACTCCCATGTATAAGGATCTGACCCTAACATAGACCATTAAGATCAATGTACTTACTTGTAATTTACAGTCTTTTAAATTAAATCCACGCCCACCATAAATGAGCTGGAACCAGGAGCATTATGCTGCTTCTACTGCTTCAGGATTTAGTTGTGTTACTGAGCACCGCGAGGAACATACCAGTCCAAAACAAACTTTTGGCTTCTTGAGGACACAGGGAAGATGCAGTGACTGCAATTCCTGTACAGGACCCCTACAATTCAGCTTTTTTCTACAGTAAAGCAAATCAAAAGCAACCTCCTGGTGCTAGCGTGAATATTGACCAAAAGTTAACACTATATACATGTATAAAAAAAAAATTCTATCTATGTACCCTGGAGGTGTGTCCTGGTTGCTATGGGAATGGTAATCATGAATTTCCTGGCTAGAGTGGGATCAAAATCCTAACTTTCAACACTGCATTAATGTTGCTTTTCACACTTGCAAGATACAGATTTTTAGCTGTAGTTCAGGTGTTTCCAAACAGAATAAGCTCTTCTCCCTGACATCATGCTAGGATGTTAAAAAACAAAACAAAACAACAAAAAAAGCCACAAACAAACAAAAAACCACAAAAAAAAAATCAACAACCAAACAACAACAAAAAAGGTTAAAAGAATAATAGTCACATACAGATGAAACACTTAAAGTATTACCTTCAGCATTTCCAACAAACCCCCACAAGTTTCCATTCAAACTGGTGGCTCAATGTACCTGAGACAGCTAATTAAAAAAGGAAGTGGTCAAAGTCATGCTTTTTTTTGTAAACTTCAAAGGTGATCCCTCTCCTTCCTCCTCTTTACATTTTACTGTCTGGCTTTCTGCCCATCCTGCAGCTGTTAGCTGAGCCTGTGTCTCACGGCGTCAAACCTGCCTCCTCACGGTCCATAAAGTTACAGCAGGGATCGTGATACGCAGGTGTGGAAAAGCCAGAAGTGCAAGATGGGCCCGTTAATGATTTTTCTGGCACCCCATGCTGAGCTGCTGAAAAAGAGCAGCTCGCAGAAGGCAAGGGACTCTTTGTTTGCAAAGGTATTTGAGGTCATATTACTTCTCCCACAGCAAAGGTGTTGGGTTTTCACTTTAAGGGCTGTTTACAGAAATGATTCACCTTTTATACAGCTTTTAAAAAATGCTTTGAGGCTTTAATTGGACACAGGATTTGCATCACACCAGTATGAAAACTCTTACTTTTCATTTAACTCCCCATTAAATCATTCAATGATCTTACTCAACGATAAGCAGCCAATTCCCGTTATGTGGGCTTAACAGGGGAAAACACAAATCAAAACATAAGGGGTTCGTATATGTCAGAAGCCTAATCTAGGAATTTCTGCTCCCAGTTATATTTGGGCAATGAAGGCAGAGGCAACAAACTGCTGGGGAAAAAAAAAGAAAAGCACAACAATTTGCTGTTCTTCTTGAAATAACTGAACAACATAACAGCTGATATCTAAAACTCCTAGCTTATAAAAATCACTTAAAGATCTGCTTTGTGTTAAACATTGCTCGAGCTGTGATCTGAGCTGTGCCCAAAGAACAATTTTAAAGAACTCCAGCTCAAGATTTTCAGAAAAGGGTTCCTGAAACAGATACCTTAACAGGACCCATTTCCCACAACACACAAGTGACACACGATATTCTCCACCACTCAGAATCAATGAGATTTAAATTTTCAGATCATCGAAACAGTGAGGCATGGCCCAGATTTTACAAAATACTTAGTGCACAACTTCAACTAGTATCCCTATCTTTCACTAGGAGAGAGAGCCTAAACAGTTGATTTGGGTTTTCAATCCGTCCCTGAGCCCCTAGTTAGGTGTGGGACATTAGCACTTCTGCAGCCTCTAGGTCCTAGATCCCCTAGCACCACAGTCTTTAGGCATTTATATTTTTGGCCCTTTGTATCAGTGTTTTAAAGCTGGGCAGTATTTCGGTGCTAACAAAGAGCAAGCAGATATGGACTGAGAGAAGCAGCAAGCAGAGAACATATTGTGAGGGGATGGGAGGTTTAAGAGGAGCTACTGAGGCAGAAAAGTGGTGGTTGCATTGTCATCTCTGCTGTTCGTCCATACATCATTTACTTATATCAAAAGTTTGGCAAAGTAGGGATTTGTTTACACATAATTCTGTAAGAGAGTTGCAGACAACTCCTAAAGATACAGAGCTGCTGGGCACTGCCCAAAGCTCAAAGATGCAAGTTCATCTCTGGAATTGCATACCCATCTAGACCTACATGATGGATATGCCACCTCTGCCCAGCAGTGGTAGATTAATTTCAGGCTTCTGACCTTTCTTTCCCTGAACAACCATTTCTGATGCAGTAACTCCTAGAAACGCAAACCAGGACTGGAAGCAATCACAAATCTGAAGAAAAGCAGTGCCCACCATAAATGAGCTGGAACCAGGAGCATTATGCTCCTTCTACTGCTTCAGCATTTAGTTGTGTTACTGAGCAGCATCTGAAGTTGTCAGCTAGCAGGACATCTCTTCAAGAAAGGTCAGTAGGAACCAGAATATATCTTATTGTCTGCAACAGTGAAGAATGCAGTGTGGTTTTCTCCACGCCTCCAGTTACAACTTGCTCAGAACTGGCATGGCGTGGCTTTGCTGACAAGCAAATGGATCAGGTGCCCTTGGGGAATGATGTGCATGTGTTTCATGCTGCTCCTAAGTCCTGTTCTGAGAACAGTATTTCAAGGGAACTTGGTACCCATAAGATGTTCTCTCTTCTCTCTTCCAGTAACTTCGAAAACTGCAGTTTGTATTTTCTCCCTGAACGTACTTTAATGTGCATTCAAAGTACGAGGAACATACCAGTCCAAAACAAACTTTTGGCTTCTTGAGGACACAGGGAAGATGCAGTGACTGCAATTCCTGTACAGGACCCCTACAATTCAGCTTTTTTCTACAGTAAAGCAAATCAAAAGCAACCTCCTGGTGCTAGCGTGAATATTGACCAAAAGTTAACACTATATACAAGTATAAAAAAAAAATTCTATCTATGTACCCTGGAGGTGTGTCCTGGTCAAAGCTCAAAAATCTAACTCAGGAACAGAACTGTCACAGTATCCAGGTACAGCAGGGATATAGAGAAAGAGATATAGAGAAGGTAACAACCCTCTATATTTTTTGCTAGAAACTTATTTCCCAGCTGTCAGAAGGAAGAGTAAAGTGAGCTCATGAATAATTGCTTTTGCTGGTTCCCTTGACCGCCAGACTAATCATTAGCTATCCATCCTGTAGCAGTCTGTAATAACCTCCCCATCTGTGTCAGCAGATATATTTTGACAGCCAAGCACAAGAAAAAAAATCTTTTTTTAAAGTCAACAAATCTCAATAGCCTTTGTACCGTGCCCACATGCCACCTAAATTACGTGAACTCACTTTTCTCATTATGTTTGTGATGCCCCCAAATGTTTTCCCAACCATATGTTACATAGTTCATGAAAACTACCCTACTGGAGGGTGATGAGCCAGTCTTCTGTGCTCTCACAAGAAAATAAATTTTTAAAAAAAAGTGTTAGAAACTGAAAAGCTGAGGGAGACTAGGAATGTTGGGTAGCTATGGTAAATTATCTGGTCTGCCACAGGACTCTTCAATGGCCACACGCATGCTATACAGTCTTTTTGCACCACAACTCCTTTCTCTGATGGCGACAGCAGCACAACCCTCATCTCACAATGAGAGGTTGCAATGAAACAAGGAAACAAACAGTTTCAAGGCCTGTGAAGTACTGAAATATAAAAATAACTGACTGACTAATTCTCTCAGACTAATTTTCAGGTTCTGTCTTTCTCTAGACTTTCGTAAGATTCTTTACTCTGAGATTCCCAATCTTCTTTTTGATGGATATTGCCAACGAGTGCCAGGAGCAACATCCTGATTTTTGCTGCATTACAGGTCCCCTTTGAAATGCTGCAAATCACAGCTTGGTAAAGCCAGCTAGAAGCCTTAAGGAGGTAAGCATCTCACCTCCAGGTGCTGTCTGGGTTCAGCTGCTGAGCATCCTACTGGGACTGCACTATGGGATTTTCTCTGCCAGCCTCAGCACGGCTGGGGCAGTGGCAACTGCAGCTCCCAGCCTCATGCTACACTGAGAAGACTCATATGCCACAAGTGACATCTACCACAGCAGGACATCCCCTGCTTTACTAAATCCTATAGGTTACTTAAAACTCATAATGGTAATCAACATTGCACACTGACAAATTAGTTTTTGCAGACCACTGTTGCTATCTCTGCTCTGTATCGGTGTAGCCATGGGATACACTTTGATTTAAACAAGTACCTTTGTGATATGAAACTCTGATTTCTACCAGCTTCTTTGTCCAGCATTTAATGTTACACCATTATGACATGCTGCTTCTTAGTTTGAAATCAAAGGCTTTAACCCTAAGGCTGAAGCAGGCACAGCACAACATGGTGCAAGGTTAAATCTCCTATTTGAACCTGGCTGGAGCACCAGTCTAGCAGGGCTATCCCGCTTCCCATAGCCCTGTTATCTTACTCAGAGAATAAGAAGTTTCTAATACACCTTGATTTCCCCAGACTTGTTTGCAAACTTTTTCAATTAAAAATATTTTGGGTTTGCAATTTCTCTTGAATTCTGATTGGCCAGTTTATAACAACTGAAACAAGTATAAGCTATAGCCAAGTTAATGTGCTTTTATTTTTAAATTGAAATACTGTTTTCAAACTGTAACAATTTCAAAATTATCAAAATGCTGAAAGTGACATATTGTGACAAAATAAAAGACATTGTGAAAACCAGTGGAGTTCAAACATACATATATTTCCTATTTCTTAATTTCTCCCTTTTTCAGTCAATTCTAAAGGAAGAAATGCTGAAGAACATTAAAACTTGATAAATCCATGATAATATGGCAAGGGCTAAACCTTGTCTGATGTGGCAACTGAGAGGAAGGCGGGAGGAATTCTGAGGGAACAGCCGGAGTGAGAAGCGAAACTGCAAGACCGTGAGATGGTGATCAAAGGGAACAAGGACTCCCAGGCACAGTGAGAAAAAGCATTGCCATCCTGGAGAGATGAATGAAGAAAATCTGTAAAAGGCAGGGTCCTCTTTGCACTACAGTTCCCCCAACACTGTTCAGAAGAGGTGATTTTTAGCTGTTATATTAACCCAATTCAGATAATTTCATTAGCTTCCTTAAATTCACCTTGTTATCTCAAATAACTTCCCAAGCTCTAGATTTCACTAGTCACTAGGTGCAAATACAACAACAGATATGACCATGTTTCAGGGACTATCCACCCAACGGGATGTGCAAAGGCTTAACGAGCCGATGTTTGAAAAATGTTTCATCTGAGAATCTTGAAAAGCAAATAGTACAGCACCACCTTAGTAAGAAACAAATTAACTAGCTGAGTTTTTCTTTTTATTGCCGTTGTCAACAACAGTCTCTAAACATCAAATAAACAGCTTTCAGACTCAAGATGATTGTGTTTTAAAGCAATAATTAATGCTATTCATTTTTTTCTTAGATAAAAAAATTAACTTTTCTCTAATTCAATAGTCAGGGCTTTTTTGACACATTTTCTACTGTAAATTGGAGGATAAATATCCTTCAGGTATGGTATAGGCAGATATCAAAGCAATGGGAGGGAAACCACATAAATTAAAAAACAAACCCTCCCAAGAAAAAAAACTGGAAAAAACCCCAGCAGAACAGTCTGCTCCTTAATTCTGAAGGCCTGATACTGATCGTTTTATCAAGCTGGCACACATCAGTGCAGCCCCATAGTTCACATTCATATAATTTTTTTCTGGTGCTGAATGGAGTCAAGACACAATTTCTGAGCACATACAATATTTCAGGAGCTAGAATAAGATCATGGTGGGGAAAGGGGCAAGCAGTGATTTTTAGTAAAGAATTCGAAGGCATTTTGGAAAACTTCCAGTTAGAGCTGGAATTTAAATATTTCAAACACTTTCTTAAGATTCTATTTTCTTTTCTGCTCCTGACTGAAGTTAGCCACCTGTTTCTATGAGTAGCATCTATGATTTGTGTATAGTAGTTTCTATGAAGGAATAATTGTTTTAAATGTTCGAGAAGGAGCTGTACCTCTCAAGCTGGTCAAGAGATGGACAGACATTTAAAAAAAAAAATAGTGAAGGGAAAGAAAACTTATACAGGGCTTTGAGACCCGCTCCAATCAGGGCAGTGGAGTGGGCTATTAGGAGGACTGTGGTCTGGGCACTCTGGATAAGCTCTGAAAACTTGTGCAATGCTTAGGCAGCCACATACAGGCAGCAGTGGGGAAGAAGAAAACAGCTTGAGGAAAGCAAGGCAATGTGAGGTACGCAATGGAGAAGAAAAGCTTTATGGAGCTTTGAAGAAAAGATGGAGATCAAGCAAGAGATCCTCCCATGTGAGTGACACAACTCAAGCAATAGGCCAACAAATTATTTTAGCTCTTATGCTCTGAAGAATGAAAGCATCTGGTCCTGGAGGACAGGGAGGGCTAAACATCATTGTATTATCAAGGTGGGACTGTATGCAGGGCCTGAACCATGGTCTGGTGCAACAAAGAGATGAGATTCAGACAAAGTTCCCCAGTATAGAATCATAGAATGGTTTAGGTTGGAAAGGACCTTAAAAATCATCTAGTTACAACCTCCCTGGGACTACTGTGTCTACAAACTGGAGAGAAAAAGAGAATTTAAAAATGTGCTTTTTCATCCTCAGCAGCAAGGAAGGAGGACAACCATGCTTGTTAAAAACCAGTCTATGCATAATGTTTAGAACCAGTCATATATAATATATTTTTATTGAAAGCATTAGAAAAGGGAATTTCATTGGAAAGCCTAGAGGAAGGGGCCAGTATAGTCATTGCTTGAAATCTCTCCCTGTGTGCAAAGCAGAGGCAATACCTTCACAACTCAATTGCCACATTAGCCTCATATTGTGCAAGGGTGGACTACTCCTCTTGCACCTTATGGACATATGAATAAAGTAAGATTAAAGCCAAAAAATATGCCTTGAATGACTTGATGATATTTTTTCATTAGTATTAGTATTATTTTAAAAAGACACATCGGAGAGGTATTAAAATTAGAATTAAAAGAGAGGATGGTTATAATATAATTGCCCCTCCAACAGGTGTGGATTGACAAGTTACAAATATTTTCCATTTTAGTCCAGATAATTTTTTACAGGAATGAAATCAGCTCTTGAGTACATTGAGGCTAAGTGTAACCAAACCACCCACTGACTTCTGAGTATCTCTGTAGAAATGGCTACCAAGTGCAACTCTGGTAAAGGCACTGGAAAAAACAGCCGACAAACGTGGCCTTTACTTCATACTCTCAGCTTAGTAATTTTAGAGCAAAATTCAGCTGAAAGGACCCAGCGAGGGCTGGAATTTTCACACTTACCTTAGGAAATATTTGCTCAGTTTCTTTTTGGGGCTTTGTATGTTTACAATGACGAGGCAGACGTTGGCAGCATGCCGATCCCCGTGCTCTTGCTGGGAGCTGTGGGCAGAAGAGAGAAAACAAAGTCAGAAGGATGTGTGTTCTAAATGAGATATCCCACTCAGGATGGTGCATTTGCCCCTTCATGTGCCACCCTAAAGTGCATCTTCACTTGGAAAAAAGTAACTAACATAACAAGCAGAACTGTTTAAGAGATTCTATTTTCCTTATTCAAGCCAATCTCCATTTCTTTGAAAGAAAAAAAAAAGACTTCTGAACAGGACCAGATTCTGGTTTTCCATACTTTGCTCTTATTATCCTACCTATTTTCTTTCTACTGGGCTGTATTCTGCTGTCATTTATCTTCAGTGGAAGCAGAGAGTAAATGTTCTAGTGTCAGCTAAACAGGTCCAGTTCTACATGGAGACAGCTGAAGTAGTCCTTTCATGCTCTCTCTCAGCCAAAACAAGTAGAAGTTACCAGCTAAAGGAAGTCCTGTCCCCTCCTAGTATTTTTACAGCTGGGTAGTAAGCCATATCCAGAAAACAGCTCAAAACTAACCTGAAGAAAAATTGGGGACCAGAGTGAGGAGATGATTTTCCTTCAAGTCAGCACTAAGATCTGCCTCCCAACACGGGTGGTGTGAGTTCCAGTGGGAGCACAAATGGGGAAGAGCTGGGAGTGACCACTTTACACAGCACACTTACGTCAATCCAAAATTATTGTGAAACTACCATCCGGGCCTAGTTCACAATTAAGGGGGGAAAAGTAGCAGAAAAAAGCAAAGAAACACCCCCCCAAAAAAAAATTATATGTTTTTCTTTTTGTTTGAGCTCTGTGAACTGGCTCACTTTGGTGTCAGACAAGCTCTAGCAGGAGACCAAGGACAGGAAGGGGAGGGGAGCAGGACTTGGCAGCAATATCTATTATATCAGCTCAGCTGTAGCACCAAACCATCACTTACAGCATCTGTGGTAAGTTCATTGTTAACAACAGCAAAACCTCAAAACTCTTGAAATGATATTTTTCCCCCCCCTTACCACTCCTAAAGATACAGAGCTGCTGGGCACTGCCCAAAGCTCAAAGATGCAAGTTCATCTCTGGAATTGCATACCCATCTAGACCTACATGATGGATATGCCACCTCTGCCCAGCAGTGGTAGATTAATTTCAGGCTTCTGACCTTTCTTTCCCTGAACAACCATTTCTGATGCAGTAACTCCTAGAAACGCAAACCAGGACTGGAAGCAATCACAAATCTGAAGAAAAGCAGTGCCCACCATAAATGAGCTGGAACCAGGAGCATTATGCTCCTTCTACTGCTTCAGCATTTAGTTGTGTTACTGAGCAGCATCTGAAGTTGTCAGCTAGCAGGACATCTCTTCAAGAAAGGTCAGTAGGAACCAGAATATATCTTATTGTCTGCAACAGTGAAGAATGCAGTGTGGTTTTCTCCACGCCTCCAGTTACAACTTGCTCAGAACTGGCATGGTGTGGCTTTGCTGACAAGCATATGGATCAGGTGCCCTTGGGGAATGATGTGCATGTGTTTCATGCTGCTCCTAAGTCCAGTTCTGAGAACAGTATTTCAAGGGAACTAGGTACCCATAAGATGTTCTCTCTTCTCTCTTCCAGTAACTTCTGTGGAAACTGTGCCAGTACCTTCAACATTGAAATATAACGCAAACTCATCCCGGAACTCTCATCCCAGTTCTTTCATCCTAGGTCTAAACTGCTCATCCCAGGACACCACAGAAATGGTCTGTATCCAAAAAAAAACAACCAAAGCTCAAAAATCTAACTCAGGAACAGAACTGTCACAGTATCCAGGTACAGCAGGGATATAGAGAAAGAGATATAGAGAAGGTAACAACCCTCTATATTTTTTGCTAGAAACTTATTTCCCAGCTGTCAGAAGGAAGAGTAAAGTGAGCTCATGAATAATTGCTTTTGCTGGTTCCCTTGACCGCCAGACTAATCATTAGCTATCCATCCTGTAGCAGTCTGTAATAACCTCCCCATCTGTGTCAGCAGATATATTTTGACAGCCAAGCACAAGAAAAAAAATCTTTTTTTAAAGTCAACAAATCTCAATAGCCTTTGTACCGTGCCCACATGCCACCTAAATTACGTGAACTCACTTTTCTCATTATGTTTGTGATGCCCCCAAATGTTTTCCCAACCATATGTTACATAGTTCATGAAAACTACCCTACTGGAGGGTGATGAGCCAGTCTTCTGTGCTCTCACAAGAAAATAAATTCTTAAAAAAGCATGTTAGAAACTGAAAAGCTGAGGGAGACTAGGAATGTTGGGTAGCTATGGTAAATTATCTGGTCTGCCACAGGACTCTTCAATGGCCACACGCATGCTATACAGTCTTTTTGCACCACAACTCCTTTCTCTGATGGCGACAGCAGCACAACCCTCATCTCACAATGAGAGGTTGCAACAAAACAAGGAAACAAACAGTTTCAAGGGCTGTGAAGTACTGAAATATAAAAATAACAGAGACAATAGATTTATCTCAGACTAATTTTCAGGTTCTACCTTTCTCTAGACTTTTGTAAGATTCTTTACTCTGAGATTCCCAATCTTCTTTTTGATGGATATTGCCAGGGAGTGCCACGAGCAACATCCTGATTTTTGCTGCATTACAGGTCCCCTTTGAAATGCCGCAAATCACAGCTTGGTAAAGCCAGCTAGAAGCCTTAAGGAGGTAAGCACCTCACCTCCAGGCGTGCTCACCTGATCTTCTAGGGAAATTAAGAACTCTGTCTGGGTTCAGCTGCTGAGCATCCTACTGGGACTGCACTATGGGATTTTCTCTGCCAGCCTCAGCACGGCTGGGGCAGTGGCAACTGCAGCTCCCAGCCTCATGCTACACTGAGAAGACTCATATGCCACAAGTGACATCTACCACAGCAGGACAGCACAACGTGGTGCAAGGTTAAATCTCCTATTTGAACCTGGCTGGAGCACCAGTCTAGCAGGGCTATCCCGCTTCCCATAGCCCTGTTATCTTGCTCAGAGAACAAGTAGTTTCTAATACACCTTGATTTCCCCAGACTTGTTTGCAAACTTTTTCAATTAAAAATATTTTGGGTTTGCAATTTCTCTTGAATTCTGATTGGCCAGTTTATAACAAATGAAACAAGTATAAGCTATAGCCAAGTTAATGTGCTTTTATTTTTAAATTGAAATACTGTTTTCAAACTGTAACAATTTCAAAATTATCAAAATGCTGAAAGTGACATATTGTGACAAAATAAAAGACATTGTGAAAACCAGTGGAGTTCAAACATACATATATTTCCTATTTCTTAATTTCTCCCTTTTTCAGTCAATTCTAATGGAAGAAATACTAAAGAACATTAAAACTTGATAAATCAATGATGATATGGCAAGGACATGAATAATTGCTTTTGCTGGTTCCCTTGACCGCCAGACTAATCATTAGCTATCCATCCTGTAGCAGTCTGTAATAACCTCCCCATCTGTGTCAGCAGATATATTTTGACAGCCAAGCACAAGAAAAAAAATCTTTTTTTAAAGTCAACAAATCTCAATAGCCTTTGTACCGTGCCCACATGCCACCTAAATTACGTGAACTCACTTTTCTCATTATGTTTGTGATGCCCCCAAATGTTTTCCCAACCATATGTTACATAGTTCATGAAAACTACCCTACTGGAGGGTGATGAGCCAGTCTTCTGTGCTCTCACAAGAAAATAAATTCTTAAAAAAGCATGTTAGAAACTGAAAAGCTGAGGGAGA
Organism: Calidris pugnax; assembly: GCF_001431845.1. Classification (NCBI taxonomy): domain Eukaryota; kingdom Metazoa; phylum Chordata; class Aves; order Charadriiformes; family Scolopacidae; genus Calidris; species Calidris pugnax. Next base: position 30,200,046 of record NW_015090922.1, on the reverse strand, counting down.
CTAGGAATGTTGGGTAGCTATGGTAAATTATCTGGTCTGCCACAGGACTCTTCAATGGCCACACGCATGCTATACAGTCTTTTTGCACCACAACTCCTTTCTCTGATGGCGACAGCAGCACAACCCTCATCTCACAATGAGAGGTTGCAACAAAACAAGGAAACAAACAGTTTCAAGGGCTGTGAAGTACTGAAATATAAAAATAACAGAGACAATAGATTTATCTCAGACTAATTTTCAGGTTCTACCTTTCTCTAGACTTTTTTTTTTGACACATTTTCTACTGTAAATTGGAAGATAAAGATCCTTCAGGTATGGTATAGACAGATATCAAAGCAATGGGAGGGAAACGACATAAATTAAAAAACAAACCCTCCCAAGAAAAAAAACTGGAAAAAACCCCAGCAGAACAGTCTGCTCCTTAATTCTGAAGGCCTGATACTGATCGTTTTATCAAGCTGGCACACATCAGTGCAGCCCCATAGTTCATTTTTTGACACATTTTCTACTGTAAATTGGAGGATAAATATCCTTCAGGTATGGTATAGGCAGATATCAAAGCAATGGGAGGGAAACCACATAAATTAAAAAACAAACCCTCCCAAGAAAAAAAACTGGAAAAAACCCCAGCAGAACAGTCTGCTCCTTAATTCTGAAGGCCTGATACTGATCGTTTTATCAAGCTGGCACACATCAGTGCAGCCCCATAGTTCACATTCATATAATTTTTTTCTGGTGCTGAATAGAGTCAAGACACAATTTCTGAGCACATACAATATTTCAGGAGCTAGAATAAGATCATGGTGGGGAAAGGGGCAAGCAGTGATTTTTAGTAAAGAATTCGAAGGCATTTTGGAAGACTTCCAGCTAGAGCTGGAATTTAAATATTTCAAACACTTTCTTAAGATTCTATTTTCTTCTCTGCTCCTGACTGAAGTTAGCCACCTGTTTCTATGAGTAGCATCTATGATTTGTGTATAGTAGTTTCTATTGTTTTGTGATTTGTGTACAGTAGTTTCTATTTCTATTGTTTTAAATGTTCGAGAAGGAGCTGTACCTCTCAAGCTGGTCAAGAGATGGACAGACATTTAAAAAAAAAAATAGTGAAGGGAAAGAAAACTTATACAGGGCTTTGAGACCCGCTCCAATCAGGGCAGTGGAGTGGGCTATTAGGAGGAGAGTGGTCTGGGCACTCTGGATAAGCTCTGAAAACTTGTGCAATGCTTAGGCAGCCACATACAGGCAGCTGTGGGGAAGAAGAAAACAGCTGGGGATATGAAGAAAGCAAGACAATGTGAGGTACGCAATGGAGAAGAAAAGCTTTATGGAGCTTTGAAGAAAAGATGGAGATCAAGCAAGAGATCCTCCCATGTGAGTGACACAACTCAAGCAATAGGCCAACAAATTATTTTAGCTCTTATGCTCTGAAGAATGAAAGCATCTGTCCTGGAGGACAGGGAGGGCTAAACATCATTGTATTATCAAGGTGGGACTATATGTAGGGCCTGAACCCTACATATAGTAGGGTGGCACCAGGGTCTGGTGCAACAAAGAGATGAGATTCAGACAAAGTTCCCCAGCATAGAATCATAGAGTGGTTTAGGTTGGAAAGGACCTTAAAGATCATCTAGTTACAACCTCCCTAGAACTACTGTGTCTACAAACTGGAGAGAAAAAGAGAATTTAAAAATGTATTTTTTTTCATCCTCAGCGACAAGGAAGAAGACGGACAACCATGCTTGTTAAAAACCAGTATATGCATAACATTTAGAGCTAGTCATATATAATATATTTTTATTGAGAGCATTAGAAAGGGGAATTTCATTGGAAAGCCTAGAGGAAGGGGACCAGTATAGTCATTGCTTGAAATCCCTCCCTGTGTGCAAAGCAGAGGCAATACCTTCACAACTCAATTGCCACATTAGCCTCATATTGTGCAAGGGTGGACTACTCCTCTTGCACCTTATGGACATATGAATAAAGTATGATAAAAGCCAAAAAATATGCCTTGAATGACTTGATATTTTTTCATTATTATTATTTTAAAAAGACACATCGGAGAGGTATTAAAATTAGAATTAGAAGAGAAGATGGTTATAATATAATTGCCCCTCCAACAGGTGGGGATTGACAAGTTACAAATATTTTCCATTTTAGTTCAGATAACTTTTTACAGGAATGAAATCAGCTCGAGTGCCTCGAAGCTAAGTGTAACAAAACCACCCACTGACTTCTGAGTATCTCTGTAGAAATGGCTACCAAGTGCAACTCTGGTAGAGGCACTGGAAAAAACAGCCGACAAACATGGCCTTTACTTCATACTCTCAGCTTAGTAATTTTAGAGCAAAATTCAGCTGAAAGGACCCAGCGAGGGCTGGAATTTTCACACTTACCTTAGGAAATATTTGCTCAGTTTCTTTTTGGGGCTTTGTATGTTTACAATGACGAGGCAGACGTTGGCAGCATGCCGATCCCCGTGCTCTTGCTGGGAGCTGTGGGCAGAAGAGAGAAAACAGAGTCAGAAGGATGTGTTTTCTAAATGAGATATCCCACTCAGGATGGTGCATTTGCCCCTTGATGTGCCATCCTAAAGTGGATCTTCACTTGGAAAAAAGTAACTAGGATAACAAGCAGAACTGTTTAAGAGATTCTGTTTTCCTTATTCAAGCCAATCTCCATTTCTTTGAAAATAATAATAAAAAAAAATAAAAATAATAATAAAGACTGTTTAAGAGATTCTATTTTCCTTATTCAAGCCAATCTCCATTTCTTTGAAAGAAAAAAAAAAGACTTCTGAACAGGACCAGATTCTGGTTTTCCATACTTTGCTCTTATTATCCTACCTATTTTCTTTCTACTGGGCTGTATTCTGCTGTCATTTATCTTCAGTGGAAGCAGAGAGTAAATGTTCTAGTGTCAGCTAAACAGGTCCAGTTCTACATGGAGACAGCTGAAGTAGTCCTTTCATGCTCTCTCTCAGCCAAAACAAGTAGAAGTTACCAGCTAAAGGAAGTCCTGTCCCCTCCTAGTATTTTACAGCTAAGTAGTAAGCCATATCCAGAAAACAGCTCAAAACTAACCTGAAGAAAAATTGGGGACCAGAGTGAGGAGATGATTTTCCTTCAAGTCAGCACTAAGATCTGCCTCCCAACACGGGTGGTGTGAGTTCCAGTGGGAGCACAAATGGGGAAGAGCTGGGAGTGACCACTTTACACAGCACACTTACGTCAATCCAAAATTATTGTGAAACTACCATCCGGGCCTAGTTCACAATTAAGGGGGGAAAAGTAGCAGAAAAAAGCAAAGAAACACCCCCCCAAAAAAAAATTATATGTTTTTCTTTTTGTTTGAGCTCTGTGAACTGGCTCACTTTGGTGTCAGACAAGCTCTAGCAGGAGACCAAGGACAGGAAGGGGAGGGGAGCAGGACTTGGCAGCAATATCTATTATATCAGCTCAGCTGTAGCACCAAACCATCACTTACAGCATCTGTGGTAAGTTCATTGTTAACAACAGCAAAACCTCAAAACTCTTGAAATGATATTTTTCCCCCCCCTTACCAGCTAGGAAATTACAGCTAGGTTCTTTCTGAGATCTTTCATAAAAGGGAGGTATACATGAAGATACAAGATCTGGCTCAGAGACCAAGAACTGAAATACTAGGGCTTGGAAACAAAGACTTAAAGCCTTGGCCAGGCCACCTTACCCCTCTTTCAATAGAAATAGGGAGGGATGGAGAAGATCCTATTAATCTTTGTGCAAAGGCTATCGTCATGAAACCTTAAACACATTTATTTTACTCCAAGTGGTTATTACACTTCTGTGAGACCTACAGTAGTGCAATTGCATTGGTTCACTGTTTGTTCCTGTAGCTTCCTCCATCTGCCTCATATTACTGTTGATCAAGTGGCTGCTGCTACCTGCAGCTCTCAAGAGCAGCATATGAGCAGCCCTGCGCTGGCCTTTTGGAAATGCCGGGTTCTGGCTTTGCCTGAAGCAGGAGAAGAGCAAGGTATTTGCACATTTTCTCTTCCAGGCACAAGCCAGAGGTGCAAGGGTTCACAACTGAGGCAGCAAAGCAAACCTCAGCCACAAGGTAGGTTTGATTTGGATCAGTCGATGGCAAGCTTCATGCAAGAATTCATGTCAATTCCTCAAACAATTTACAAACCCTTTGATGAAAGAGTTTATTACAATGATTTACTGAATAAAACCATATTAAATGCAGTCAGCAATTTTTCATTGTTTGACAAGCTAGGTTGGTAAGGAGAACTGCGTGGATGCAATACACTTTGATTTTATAATTAAACCAATTTAAAATTTCCCTGGGAAACTGATTGAAATAGAAAAATCAAATTCTGCACTTGGCAGCAGGCAAATTCAGAACGAGTATGTCAAGACAGGCCGAGTTCAACCAGAAAGGACCCTGAGCAACCCGATCTAGATTTGAAGTTGGAGCAGAAGTTGGATGAGGTCCCTTGCAACCAACATATTTTCAGTACTTTCAAGTGAACACAGCAGTAGATTTGATCCACTCACTTTAACGGGGCCCCCTACTTCCTTTGAGTGCTTCACCAAGAGCACTTACATATAGCAACAGTTGAGGTCATTATCGAAACAGAATGCCTCTCTGGACTACCTGCTTTAGCCAAACACAAGTCACTGGCCTATGTGACAGCTGGGTGAAATATAATGGATTCTTGAACAGGAGACAGGGTCAATAGTCAGCTAGGCCCTCCTAGCCTTAAACATAATGAATAAAGAGAGGATTAGATGAAGAGGTGTCAGGGAGAAAACACCCTTTGAAGTCTGGTTAGCGTGCTCCAAACAACAAGATCATTAGTCTTAGCCTGGAGGGGAGTTTGTGGGCCTCAAGGACCATCTCATTTTTCCAGCTGGTCTAATTAAAGAAACCTACAAAGCAATCTTGTCTGTGTCTTTCTGACCATACAATACGACACAAACTGCTACTGAGAGGGAAAGTAACTGCAAACATCCCAGTTCCAGCAGGCAGATTAGGAGCCAGCTGAGCAAAGAGGGAAGGCAGCAGACCAGCCTCCTGGACCCGATGCCAGAAGTTAGCTGTATATGGTACTTTGTAAACAACACAGTCACTGTAGCTCCCTTCCTGCAGAAACCCCACGCAGCCTGCAAACAAGAGTTAAAGCAAGAAAAGGGAATGATTTCCAGCAACCTCCACAAGTGCACGCATCCCAGAATTCTTTGTCAGCTGCACACTTGGCCTTAACTCTGAGACATTAATTGCTTTAACTGGATTTTGACAAAACAAAAGTTAAGGAAGGGTTAGTCTCAGGGTAAAGATAATCATTATAATTCCCCTGGTCTTGGTTAATATATTAAACCCAGGAGCTCTGCTTTAGTTTCAGTCCTGTGAAAAAATAAAAAGCAAAATCTCGCCACAATGCATAACTATCACGCTCTAAAAAAAGAACATTGCTAATTGCTTGTAAGACAAGTAACACTTGCATTTCCTGCATGCAGGAAATAAGGGGAAAAAGACATCCAAAGAGGGAAAGGCTCAGGCATTCTATCTAGCCTCCTGACAAAGAGGAGTATGAGTGAGAATTGATTTTTATGCTGCTTGCTGCATGGTCCTGAAAGTCAATGCAGATCCCTGCTTCTTGCTTTAGATCTGTTTCAGCAGAGATTTTGCACCCAGCAGGCAAAGTGTGCCAGCACTGGAGTGAGCAGTGTTCCCGGGTGTCAGCTGTAGCACTCTGATACGTCCTTGAGAACTAGCACATCATTAGGGATACTTTCACAACAGAATGTGTGGGTCTTAGGTCCATATGTCAGACAAAACTGAGGATGCTCTTAAGGAGAAATTAAAAAAAAACAACAAAACAAAACAACTTACCAACAAATAAGTTTTAATAACTGTTGCTTTAAGTGCTCCTTTTGCATTTGATTTCAGCTCTGTTACTGAGATTATCAAAACCCAGCTTTGATAAAGCGACTCTGTACGCTCTTCTGTTAAAAAAAAAAAAAAACCAAACAAAAAAATCCCACCACAAGATGTAGCTATTTGTTTGAAAAGTGCTCTGGAAGAGAAATTAACAGGAAACATATTTTGCAGTGCAATACGACGTATTACAGATATAAAGTCTGATTCTCTTGTCTCTGCACCTTAGGCAGTCATTGCCACCTCTCTGAATTAGCAGCAGTTTACACCTACTTGCACTGATATAAATGTCAACAACAAGAGCAAGGTGATAGAAAACAGGTCTGCAGTGTATAGCCTCAGCCAAACACACCTAGATTATCAAAACCCAGCTTTGATAAAGCGACTCTGTACGCTCTTCTTTTAAAAAAAAAAAAAAACCAAACAAAAAAATCCCACCACAAGATGTAGCTATTTGTTTGAAAAGTGCTCTGGAAGAGAAATTAACAGGAAACATATTTTGCAGTGCAATACGACGTATTACAGATATAAAGACTGATTCTCTTGTCTCTGCACCTTAGGCAGTCATTGCCACCTCTCTGAATTAGCAGCAGTTTACACCTACTTGCACTGATATAAATGTCAACAACAAGAGCAAGGTGATAGAAAACAGGTCTGCAGTGTATAGCCTCAGCCAAACACACCTGCAACCCTTTTACAGAGAAAACTATATACTGCTCTATATCTAACTCTGTATATTACAATAATATTAATAAGCTATATGGAACTACATACAACTTAAATGACATTTTATGCACTGTACTTATAAGAGATTTGATAATGGCCAATATATACACAAACAGCAAAACATCCCTGTTCACATGTTACATTCGAAGCATATTTTAGCATAAATTAGGGTTTGTCCTTTGGCACAGCAGAAGCAGAAGCAGGACATGCTCCCTCAACAACCTTGACAAAGAAAACACAGAGTTCACACTGATCAAGGCAGCACCAGGCATCTCAGTTCCTGGAGAGCACTTCCAATTCCTAAAGGTGAGTACCTGTCCCGGTAATGCAGCTTCAAGAGCACACCACAGACAACTACCAGATTAAATATGAAACTCCCCGACCACACTAGCGTGAGACCTCAGCCATTACTATTTGTAAACTACATGGCTGAATAACCCCAGATTTCCTAAGAAAGAAGTGATACTGTAGTTTGCTTTTTCACTGTGAGGTTGCTGAAAAACATGAAGATCTGTGGTGCTCTCCCAGCCTTCCTTATCTATGCTGCTAAAAATGAACTGATGCCATGGGTCTCCCATTCTCCACATCAGTCACCCCTTGCTAGGAGGTCAAGAGACCATCAATATTACATCTGAGACTCCTCCAGTCTTGGAAACATTTCTGGTTGACAACTCAAGACTTTTTTTTTTTAAATCTGATTATCCATTCTCACTCCAGAAATAACTGGAAATACTTCATTTGAAGTAACTTTCTAAGAGCTGTCTTACAGAATAGCTATTCAGATTATCTCCCAGTATTAGTCCCGTGTAAATAAGCTTATTTCTTAATATTATCAAATGTGTAAAAGGAAGCCTGCTGCCAGAAGAATCACCTGCCTATTCACAATATACCAGCTACTTTGAACCAATTTCCATGTGCATTGCTTTCCATCCATAATCCACCTGCTTCGTAGCCAGCAAGGTAATACAGTGGAGTCCCCCTTGAGTACCTTTACCAAGAGCACATTAAGCTTTTAGTTAAAAATAAAAATTAATTTCAAACCAAGGCCAAATCCATGCCCTGTCTCTGATACCAGGGGCAGGGAGAGGGGAGAGAATCTTCCCTGAAACACCATTCCACTTTGGAATGAACTGTCTTAAGTATTCTGAGTATACAATGATTTTTCATTCCCAAACTCCGTTTTTATAGGTCTATCCTACACACACACTTCTGTTCCCCAGAAATTATGCACAATACCCAGTTTTTATCCAAATTCTCTAGCATCTGCTGGTCCACTTCTAACTCCATTTGCTCCTAAGGTTAACAGTAACTTTAGAGCAAAGTGAGTATCAATACATACGTCTTCAAATAACAGGATTTCACGTTAATCTCAGGTGCTGTGTCTGAAGTTGAAACAGGAGCAGTTGGCGGTCAGGAGACTCTGCTGGTTTGGGAGTTATGGGTGCGAGTGAAAGGTGGACTGGAAACCGAAGGAAGATCATTTATACAACTGATGACAATTTCTTGGCTATCAGCAGCTGCTCTTTGGAAAATTCTATACCAAAATGTGAAAGTGTTTCAGTGGGGATGGCAAGGCTGGTTCTCAGAAAATGCAATTCCTCAAAAGTTATTCCACATCAAGAGGGGCAACCTCTCCCCTTATCCCTGCACCGAGGGGCCACCATCCACAGACTGCCTTCTCGTCCTAGGGCACATGCGTTTCAGTGATGCCTGAGAGGAGGAAAAGCCAGGGGTTTTTTCAAGCCAAGAAACAATGGATGCATATAAAGTGGTACTACCCTGGGAAAGGAAGGCTTCCTGAAGCAGTAAGTGGAGAAGTTTAGTGATTTATTTTGTTGTGATTAGAAACAGGTATGGAAGGGAAGAGAGGGGAGCCATAGTCTTCACCTGCAAACATTCAAGCCCACCATAGTAGCCACCTGACAGACACACAATGCTCCTTGGTATTGAAAATTCTGCCACATCCCTCTGAAGCTTAATATTCCGTTTCAATCAACATCTCTTCCATGACCCATCCTGGCTTCTTACTTTTCATCTCTGTGCTGAACACCACCTGCAACTCAGTTTTGTCGTTTCCTCAGCCCTGTGACAGCCTGCACTGTATTTCTCCTTCTTTGCTCCTGCCCCTCCTTGTCACCCTTTTTCTCCTTTAAATCTCACCTTGGCTTTGGCCCCAAATTTTGAAGTTATGTCTAACCTGTAAAGTGGAGATATAAAAGGCAAGCTCAAACACTCCTTAGTCTGACTGAGGCTGCAAGAAGCAAGCCATGGGCTCTTCTGATGCCCCCCAGTTGTAATAAAGCTGTCTCTGTGTTACACTGCAGCCCGGCACATATATGGATTTGTCATCACCCTCTAATGGCTCCTCATTCTCCTCTGTCTCTTGTCCCTTGTCTGCAAGAGCTCTTCAAAGCTCTATCCTGGGTCTCATCTTCTGTATCTTATCCTCAGGGAGCCTCTTCTCTTCACACTGATACAACTATTACCTTTAGGTAAATGGCTCACAAATCTACATCTCAATACCAAACCGACCTCCCTCAGTTTAGCCCTACACATATAATAACACTTCTGATCTGCTGCCCTGGGAGGACGACTATTTGTCAAGTACTAAACTCTGCAGTTATTACTAAACAGCTTGTATTTTTCCTTTTATGTTATTTCCTTTCCTCCATTGCTGTTAGCAGCAACACCCTTCCCATTTCTAAAACTTAAATTTTTAGTATGTCTACCTACCAATGCTGGAATAGTTCCTGCCTTTTAGGTCCTCCTTCATAATAAAACAAATAAATCCAGACAACATGCTTGTCCACATCTTGGTCATCTTGACCTGCTTAGAGATATTTCCCTCTTCAGTTCTTCACTGTTCCTGTCTTTCTGGACCTGTGTCAAGACACATGATATATATGTATCGCACTCCCAGGACCTGGTGCGCCTGGATATACTAAGTCCACAGCAACTTTAATTCCATTAAAAATAAAATGCAGCAGCAATGACAAAAATAGTTTCTCCATATCCTGTGACTTCCCTTACTGTTGAATTTCCAATTCCTTCCCATTATCCCTAAATTCTATGGAAGAGCTGGGTAAAAGGTCACTGGACCTCACAGTGCCCATGCTGAACATGCCCTCAAAGTGATACTGAAAAAAGGCAACTCGAACTTGTGTTGAAATTTCTCCTTCAGATTTGTGCTTGATTCACGCTCCTGTTCCCAGATATCAGTTTTCACAAACCTTCTCAGAACCCTGAGATGAAACTGTGTGTTCAAAAGGGGCGGGCAGACAGCAGAATTGCAAATGAACCTCATTTCCTTAGAATAAGAGCAAGAGTGAAGAGATTCTTTACTTACACATTTGGCACTATTTACTTACACATTTAGTTCCTCCTGTTTATTTTCAGTTAAAATAATCCAGTGAAAAAGGCAACAGTTATTACATTTAAACTATCATCTTTGTATTTCAGATCTAACCATCTTTCAAGAGGCATGAAACAAAGGGAGAAGTTAAATGAATGTTACCAATTCAGGACACTCTGCCATTTCAGAAAGCCCAGGCCCATGTGTTAGTCCTCAGTGTTTTCACTGCTTTCTTCACACATGGGACTACAGACCATTTCTTAGGGGCTGCTGATGCTCTCCCAACACTAGTAAATCAAGCGTGCTGAGGGAATCTGCATGAAGCATCCGGTGCTTATGCCAGGAAACTTTCTTTGCATTCAAGCCACCGTGGCTGTGCACAAGCTGCCCACAGGCAGCCCTTCCTGGAGCACCACAGCCATCGCTCTCCGCAGCAGGACTGCCCAGCACCTTCCAGTCTCCACAAACGTACGCTTAATGTAGGTGTCTTTACCCTCATAGAGATTACAGACTGGAGTTCTATGCGTGAGATGGATCTTGTTGAAACTCCGGCTTTCAACAGTTAAATACATGCTCTGCATAGACACAAACATTTCAAGTGCAAGTAACATCTGAAAATGGGATCTATTTTCTTGCTATTCAGTTAGATGTCTTTTACTTCCAGAGTTTATCATACATAGCAGCAACAGCATCCAAAGAACCAAACACCCCAACATCTCATTGCCTACATTCTAGTTATTTTAATAGATACAATCTGGGACAAATGTTCAAGAACTACAGTTTATTTGTAAAATATTTTTGCATACTGCTGTTTCTTTTTGCATACTGATAAGCAGTTGGACCACATGATCACTGTAGGTCCCTTTCAACTGAACTACTCTATTCTCTTTTGTCTTCTATTTTAACACTCAGAAGAAGTATTAAAATGTCAAACTAAATTTTGAAAAGAAATTACACGATGCAGTAAGGATTCTGGATCTGGTCCTTTGTTCCAGGGTTGCTCCCTGCAGCAGGCCAATAAAAACGCTCCTTCCTCAGAGCAACAAGAAGTTGGCCTTGCTGTAAACTAAAGTCAGAGCTGGAGAACGAGAGCTGAAGAGGAAAATTACTGTAAAGACTTACTATTTTTTTTTAAGTTCAGGATCTTCATTTAACTCACAGCTGAAGTGCACAGTTGAATCAAATTAAAACTGAAAGACGACTTGCCTTTCTTTTTAGGAAGAGAGCAGGGAATTTAAGGAAAGTGCAACGGCACTAACATTTGTAAGTGTTTGCACTGTGAACATAAGCACCTAAACATATCAACAAATCTTAATATAGGGATTGAATATATATCTCAAACCCCGGTGGGCAGGAATACAAAACCAGCAAATGCTCTAGGCAATGTCTATGTAAAACCCCCATCAATTGCCCATATCAGTTACAAAATGCAAATACATTTAAATTAGGACCAGTTTGTGAGCAGACACAGCCTTTGATTGAAAGCCATTTGCTTTTCATGGAGAAAAACTAAAAGTTCTCTGGGCCTGATTCTCCACAGACTTGCACCCAGGTGGCCACCTATATACTTGCATTGCACAGCTATACTCTTATCACTACAGAACTGCTCAGTTATTGTACCTACTTGCATCTCCTTGTGTGACTAGAAATATATTCCTAAAATGCAAAATACTAGGGGGAACGAAAGCAAACATCCAGAAGCCAACCTGCACACGTGCCATTTTCCCCCTCTTGCTTCTCTTGCCCCCACACTGGGGACAGCATTAAGCTGCCCCAAGTTGGTTGGTGCCAAGTCATTTCAACCAGCCCCTCCAAACTCCTGGCCTCAACTTGCTGTTTTCCATGGAGTATAATTCTTCAAAAAATACCTCAGCTACACTTCGTTTTCTCTTCTTACCATTCTGCCAGTGTAATAGCCTGAAAACTTTGGGCTTCGAGTCATTTTCAAGTGGCCTTTTCCCCTTTTCACGCATAAAAGGCTGCCCCTTCATTTCTCCGCTTTATTTTTCTCTCACCTATTTGTGAGCAATCACTCCTGCTTCAGCCAAGCATATAGAAACAAGGACTGAGCCAAGCCATATTTGCCTTGGGTCAGGCAAACAGGGCCCGTGTGGCCCACCCTTGGCCGGGGGCAGGATGAAAGGCCTCCTCACGGTTTGGTGATATCTGAGCTAATCCTCCCTTCGTTTGGGAACAATTACAGAAAGTCACCTGAAAGTGTCTACAAATAAACCTCTTTCCAAAAGCTAAGAGAGGGTGCTTTTTCACCTCCAGCATTTGCGACCCATTTTCTGCTGTCACTTACACTGGTGGGACCCCAGGGTGCTTTCACAGAGGGAAATCATTTAGGACTTGCTCCGAGTGCACCATTTGGCCTTCCCACAGCTGATCCAGACTAGACAGAAGTTCATGCGTGGCTTTTTCCGTTAAATAAAGAACAATACAAGTTATACTTGTGTGGTTTCACTTTTGCTCTGTTTATAGGGATAAAATTCACCTTTCCTTCATGCTGTTTTTTGCCAGATCCACATGCTGCATACAAATTAATCAAAATCCTCCTAAAGGCCTCAGCTGGTGGCTAAATCCTATGGAAAAGTAATTTTAAAAATAGACAAAACTACAGTTTATAGAAGCAACATCTACCCAAACAGCAAAGATGTAAACAAACATGGCCTCAAAGCTACTTTTAATGGCAATGGAATAAATTGGTGTTAGTCTTATACGGCTGTCCAAGTCAGCCTTCCTGCCAGCCTGCACAAACCCATGAAGCCTGCCCTAGCCCCACTGTTCTGCATGGGATGTCCACTCATCACAGCAGTACACTGCAAACTGCTCCTGGGTTTGGCTCAAAGACTGTGATTGCCAGATGAAAAAAAGAGAAAGAGTAAGATTTGCTTACAGCCTACAGCCAAAAGATACCATTTGGTATCTTCCAGCCTACAGCGAGCCAAAGGCAAGAAGTCCACATTAGAGTCAAAGCGAAGCTGCCAAAAGCCCCGTGCTCCAATGCTAAATCCTACCCACAGCTCACGTAACTGTTCATTTATTATTGTCTAGGTCACGTTGTTACCAACGTGGGGCAATGCCTGAGGTAACCACTTGTAGTACAGTGCTACCCAGGAAAGGCTGAGATGATACTCGAGAGCGTGGACGGTCTGAAGAGGCAACTGGGTCATTGCCCTTTCCCTCATCTACAGGTATCTACTGTCCAACAACTGAGGCAGTGCTTTGCTCTGAAGTGCCCCATTATTGCTGTGGTGGTGGCTGTGCAGGTAGACAGGGTGGCAGCAGGATGGCTGGGGCATCCTCCATACCGGATGATGCTGTAGAAGAGATCCTGCCATGAGGGGCTGCAGTTGGGAAAGGGGTGTAAACAGCACACCGCTGTTGTGCAGTGTTGCCATTTCTTTCCAGCCCTAGAAGTGCTAAAGAGAAGCCCTAGCACCACACTGGAGCTAGTATAGAGGCAAGTTGTCATCTCAGAAACAGCAGATGGCAAGTATGAACAGGAGAATTCAAATCTCTTTTCATCACCCTTTCTGTGCTTTCTCTCTGAACCCAGGTAAATCCACACCTGACAGTGATATCTTCTTCCATCTTCAATTTAACTGAGGAAGACCTGCACAACTTCATGGCCCTCAAGACTTCACAGCACATTTTTCTCTGGGAAAAATCTAGCTGGGAGGAGTGAGGCTGGGTCTTAACCTAGACAAGAGGCTGAAGATCTCTTTTGATAAAAAAAAAAGTGTTCTTTGCATCAGACAACTCAGCTCTTCCTGTCACGGTAGAGGCCACTGTCAAAGCCTCAGTCTTATAGTTTAAATCCCTTAACTGTAATATAGTTTGTCACTGCATCTTTCCCACAGGAAGAATGTGCTGCCTTGACATTGACAGCAGCTGCAAGAGACCCAGCTGAAGTTGTGCAAGCAAGTAGTGGGGCATTGGCAGGCCCATTCCTCACCACTGGAGATAAAGACATTGGACCAGCGTCAGGGCTCTGCTGCTGCTCTGGGATGGGGGCATTACTTTGTAGCTTCTCTTTTCAGTCACAACAGAAAGCAACCAACACTGCTTGGGTGAGTGGTAGCCTGAAGAAGAGTCCTCTCTCCAAACACTGCTGATGTAACCATCACCTAGATAACAGCGATGGATACACTGGAAGTCTGGAGACAGAGAGAAAGTTGTTTGATGATCAGTTACTATGATGTTTGGTTTCAGCTGTTCTGAGAAGAGAAAAAAGCTGTTTCGTATGATAACATCAAATGAAGCATCACTGTTTCATGTTAAGGAGACCCAGAAAAGTATTTTAAAATTAAACCAAAAGATGGTTAACGTTCCATCTCAAAACACTTCCTAGCATTTTTTTGGTTTTGCTTTTTGTTTGTTTGTTTTCTTTCAAGCCAAATAACCTAGTTTCAAAGAAAACTCACTTCTGCTTCCAGTTCCACCACAGGAATCAAGGAAAAAAAAGAAAAGGGGGGAGGAGGGCATAAGAGGAGAGAAATAAGACAAAAATCTCATCTTTTCATACTGCAAAATAGCCTTAGCAGACCAGATACACCACCCCTCAGTTTTCTCATTTATACAACTATTTCTTTACTTTGTAGCGATGTTGCCAGAATTCACCAGTGGTGATTCCTTCCAAGCTGTTCAAAGGTTAGAAGTTTAAACCATATAATAAAAATATACAGGACAAAACTCCTAATTTTCTATTCTAGAATTCTCAAACAAAAATCTACATAGTCTCTCATCTTTCAAACTGTTTCATTGTCTAGGTTATCATTTGATAAATAGGCTCTAAATTTATAAAACACATTAAACAGAACGTTCTAGTATGGGACCGTGTACTTAATTTATACTGTAAACACAGGAATTTATACTGCAAATTATATGCCCCAAATAAATTTAGGCACAAAATGACCACCTGTATACCTATATGCACCAAAAAAAAATCTGGATTTAAGATTAGGATATTTAATTTGGCAAGAAGAGACTAAGGCTCACCAAATTTTTCGTTCCTCTAGATACGGGAAGTTATTTTTGTCCTTTGCAATATGAATGAGTTTACTGTGCCCAACATGTGAAATACCTTTCAGACAGAACTGACTTCACTAAATTAAAAGATAGATGGATGGAACCATTGAGTTCATAATCGTACGACTGCTTTTGACTTCTCCCCAGAGCATTCAGTACTTAGGAAAAGAATGCAAACTGCAAATTAAACCCTCAGTTATCCACAGCAACCTGACAGTCTGGCCCAAGAAATACTGCTAAGTCTGGCATTACTGGGAGAGTGATGTGTGCATTGCACAGAGGTGTGAGGAACGCGGCCCACCCCAGCTCCTCTCGCAGGGCACAGCTGGTGAACTGTACACAAAGAGGGGAAACAAGCCAGGTTGAGGGGAGGAGGTGAGAAGAGGCCTGAAGTAAAAATGGGAGATATTTTTTGCTTTCCTTCATATCCTGCTGCTGTTTCAGCAAGCAGTTTTCATTGCCAGCTTATTTGAAAAGTGTTTTCTACCCAAACTGTTTTCAGACAGCAGAATCAATCTCCCCAATTAATGAAATTGGAACTGGGAGTGCTGTTGAGTCTCTCCAAGCATTCCTCATCACCATGCTTTAAACATACCATTTTGCATTTTCAGTCTGCAGCCCCTTCACATAGGACACCTGGCAGTAATGAGCTGGAAGGGAAGATGGTCTACCAAGAAAAGGAGGGCAAACACCAATCAAGCTTCTCCTAAATATTTGCACCCTCCCTATCTCAGTGTCACTCCTCTTCCATTTGTCTACCCTCACTCTCCCTGCTTCATTGCCATTTAGTTTCTGTGTGGAGCACTGAAACTCTGATACCTTCACCAAGGCTCTTTTCTTCAGCTCTTTTGTGTCCCTCTAACAGCAGCAGCAGATTCCTGAATCCAACACAGAGCTTCCCTAGTCTGAAAACATTGTCTGAATAATTAATATTTTTCTCCTTGAAGTTCCCACCACACAGTACAATGTTATTCCAGTAGTATGCAGGTGGACATGAGTTCACTCTTGAATTTACAGTAAAATGAAAAGGATCATCCCAAGCTCTCCGAGACAAAGGTGTTAATTCTCATTCTTCATAACTAGGAAGTTATGAAGAACTGAGAATCCTGATGAGCATGTTCCTAAAGCTAAGTCCACATTTTAAACCTTGCCAGGCAGCCATATGGTATGACTTAAGAATACTGCAGGGAAGTCAGGGAGCAATCCCACACCATGGGACACAACTACTCTAGCAAAACCCCTGTGAAGACATAGCCTAACAGCTAAAAATGCTGTTCCGCAGGAAGAATTTATTCATTTCAGGGAACATCTATCAGCAAAAGAATTATTTTGCCTGTATAAGCATTTGAAGCACAGAGGCAGGTCCTTGACAAGGACCAAGGCAGTGGTTCTCCTGCCAGAGCAGACTGATTCACAGCAGCTGCTTCTGCTGTTCTCCTGTACTGAGCACAGCTTAGACACAGGGAGAAATTACTTGGATGACATAATTCAAGAGTCTGAGTAACACTGTTTGAAGGGACAAGTGTTTTTGTTTAAGTATAACATAAATTGCTTACTTTTTTCGGCTGCCCACATCTTTGGCTTAGAGGAACAACAGCTGGCTGCTCCATTCTGGTTCTTACAAAGGTGCAGGAAGGCAAAATTTTGGCAGCAATCACTGTAAAGTCAAAGCAAAACCATAATCAAAATTCTACTGCTGGCTTGTGAAAGGAATAAAAATGATTCAGTCCTAACAGCTTTCAAACACTCCAGTACTCAGTTTCTAGACTGGCATTTACCTCTTATTGTTTAGTTTCTTGATGTCATAGTACTCAGATTTGTGTAAGACAAGATATTTTACACTATAAGCAGAGTGTAAGTGCAGAGTAAACTATGCTCCAGATCTACTGATGGAGACTGAGACGTCTCTATATAAATCAAGGAAACAGTTTTAGTCAAGCACTACTCTTTTCCCTTAATTCGTAGATTTGGTTGTCTTGATTCAACAGGCAAGTTTAGATTAATGGAATAGCTGCAGTGAACCAAACACATATTTGCAGGGTTATTGCAAAAATTAGGGTATAAACCAGCATAAAGGCATAAAATAATAAGGTAAAGTTAAGAAACAAGCAATGTAACAAAACCGAGAAATCAATGTGCATATCACAATGACTTTTAAAAGGATCAAAATGAGCAAGTGATATATAAATTATCACAACCTAACCCAAAGATTACTGTCTGTGAAGAATCAGTTTAATACACTATTACAGTTAATCATGAAAACCACTTGTTAAAAAAAAAAAAAACAAAAACACATTGGGCAAACTAATCAGACTTTCTACATACTCTAGCTTCTTTTTTGTTAAAATAATTGAAAGAATATTACTTTGGGTTTTGGTGTTTTGTATCTCTATTTGAAATGTACTTAAGTTTTTCTTTTTCTAGAGCCTGGGACATTTTGCAACAAGCTTTAAAAAAACATGATAAACACGAATTAATCTAAAGGGATAACACTACATTGCTGGGCTTGATTCTCAGGTGACAGAAATGGGCACAGTTGCATTGATTTTAGTGAGCACTTAAAGGTATGGCTGCCTTCTTTTTTTGCTGCCATTTTTTGCAATCAGTTTAGGTTTGGGGCTTTTTTTTTATTTTTGTGTAATCTAAACTGTTTAAATATTCAGGTTTGACCAAGTATGTAAGAAACTCAACTGTTTGATTTTATAGCCTCAGGTTTTTCTTTGAGCTATGAACTGCGACAGCCCTGTGGAATCTGCATCTGAACTTCTTCAGTCCTCTTCCTTCTTTAGGAATCCACACTTCAATCTTTTATTCTGTAATCCTCTAACCTGAGAGAGAACATAAAAATACTAGATTATTTAAGACTCAATAATAACAACAACAAAAATTTTAAAAAGAGCAAATACCTTGGTTAAATGCCAGAAGATTTGTTAGACTCACACTTAGGAATGAGAATACCCTAAAACATGCTAAGCTTCTCTTCAAAGATGGGGCAAATCTGTTTACTCCTCCCTCCATTGTTTTGATCACCATCTTCCTACTCAGAGGGAAGCAACTTAAATGCCTCTTTTTTTCTTACAGATCATGACCCTTCAGGAATTACAGAAAAGGGCTCCCAAGTTAGTTGGATGTGCTTTCTCTCAGATCAGCCTGCAAAGTGGAAATCTCCTTGGCTGCCCAATAAGGAACCGTTTTATACTCATCTTTCTTCCCACTTTCTACCACACAGTTAAGCACATATTAAATATCTGGAACTCGATATCTAAATCCCAGTCTTCTACATTGGGTGAAATTTCCTTCAGCTCTTAGTAGCTTCTGGACTCAGTGCTTGATAAAGGAGAGCTCCAGATGCTGTTATCTGGAGTGGTAACACAAAATAGCGTGAGATAATACACGGTGGACACTGCATCTGCAAGGTGTACGAGCCAAATACATATGGAAGTGACAGGTATGTGAAACAGAGCTGTAATGACAGTCAATGTAATCAAGGAATTAGATTTATGTCCCCAGACAAAACGCTCTGTACTTCATTGAAACCTTCTCCAGCATTGTCTGGTTTGCCTCCAAGGACATCTCATACACCGACTCAAATCTAACACGTTACTGCTGCAAAGTGGATTTCAAATATAGCCTTATCACTAATAAGTACAGTTCTTTGCAGCTATATTACGTTTCTTTATATCAATCCATATACCTCTATGAACAGAAGGCAAATACCTAAAAGTTCTTCTTCAACTAGAGATATGCAGACTAAGATTTAGTCGTGAAACTGAGATATAGATATTTTTTCCTCACAGGTCTGCATTGTTTTCAAGGGCTACTGAAACTAAATCTGCCTCAATATCACTCACCACCCCTCCCTCCCCCCTTCCCCAAACCCCATGTAGGAGAAGCAGATGACTCAAGATTATAGGATTAGGAAGTTTTCACTAGTTCTAATTCTTTCTTGATCAGCAATGTGTGTACACGGTTATTCACCATGAACTATTCGGTAGCCTAGTTAAAAATAGCAGTTTCACTCCTTTTTCCCAGCAGGGAGGTGTTCACACCATAGCTGGAACTAACCATCTTGTTAGGGAAACCAAGGACAGAGTGAGCAAAGGGTCTGAAACATTGACCCAGAGACAGGTTTTTTTTTTTTCAGTCCCTTTGGATTAGAACAGAAAAAAAAAAAAACAACACTAAAGCAGACGATGGCTGTACCACACGTGGGGTCTCTTTTTTAGGGAAGTTCTGAGAACGCAGGGTTTTGTTTTTCCTCATCTTTCACAGACCACTCACAGGTATCCCACAAAAATTGATATTTATGGGAGAAATGAATATTTTAGGAAAACAAATGCTTAAAAATAGACTGAGGTATTTTTAAATGTCTAACCATGCAGCCTTGCAGTAGACAAAACCCCAGTTATCTACATTGCATAATTTTATCAGTTATATAATTAATATGTACTGTAATAAATCAGAAAATTTTCCAAATTCAAAAACAAAGTCCAAAGGAAATGTAACTTTTGAGGCATAGCAGATAATTACGGTCTGAGGAGTAGACTCAAGGTACTTAGCGTCATGAGACAATTTGCAGCGCGGCACTTGATGTCCAGGGATGTCCACTTAAAAGCAAAATAAAGTTTTGGTCAGTATTTTTTTTAACTTCCAGTAGCTGGGAAACAAAGCACAAAACAAATGACAAGTAAACATTCAGCCACAGGAAGCCATTAACAACAGTGGGCACCAATTAGGACCCAGCAGGTATCCTTTACACCGCCTGGTGCTCTAGCTCCTCCTCAAATACTTTGGCATAACACTCTCAAACTCGGGCTTAGGAAACAACAGGCTGTTTCATTTACTCAGCAATTTGTAGCCACATATTCCTGCTGATAGGCCCATAAAGCTGTTTGTAGTCTTCTTCTGTTTCCCTTCAAGTTTGTGTCATTAGAAACTACAATTACTGTCTGTCCAAAGAGAATACTTTTCAGGAAAGAAAATAAAATTGAGATACTGTGATCCCTTTTCCTCTTTGTCTCTCTCTCCTTTTCAACTTCTCTTTTGGAGGAGAATGGACAACACAATGGCTGAGGTCAGGAAAATTGGCTCACGGAGGAAATGTTTGTGAATTCTTAGATTTTGCAACGAGGACGTTATTTTTTCAAAGCACAGGCTTTTTGACAGAACAGAGTAAAAAGGATATTGGTTCTAAAATTAATCCAAGTCATTAAATAATTAATAAGGAACCACATAAAAATATAATCAACTTCAGCCAAAAACATTCCACAAAATATATGCAATTTTGAGATCCTTGTATTGACTATGAGATATTTTTTATCTGTTATCCAAAGAACCTCAGCAAATTATCCAAGCCTTTTAAAGTCCATCACAGATTGTGTCTCACATTATTAGGGTAAAAGTACAGAGGTTTAAACTGTATTCACAAACTTGATTCTTATTTTTGCATCTTAAGATTGTGAAAGAAAAAAAAAAAGAAGCAATTTTGCCCAAAGTAGTACTCCCACAGTATTATATTACTGCAAAAATCAGGGGGAAGCCAAAATCCAGCCCAGAGAATCAAGAGCTCTTTCCACTTGTGTCACAATATAACATGATATGGGTGGAAAAAATCCTCTCAGCTCCACTAAATTAACTTTGTCTTTTCAACTGCCAACAGCTGAGGTTCTCTTCTGTGCCACTTCCGCTTCCATCATCACTGCTAGATGATAGTCAACCCAAACATCATCAGCTGATGTTTGATCATTTCTCAATGCTTTTAACGTTACAAGAAATTAAGGAAAGCAGACCATAACCACACTAATTCAGAGCTCGCCTTGTCAGGTCAGACTCTTGCCTTCAAGACATGCTTTTTTCACCCTGTCTCTGCCATTTGGAAGAAAAAAAAAAAACCAAAACAACACAAACATCAGCTGATTAGTGAGTTAGCTTCCAAGAGCACTTGAAGTTAAATCCCCGCTGGCTGTTGGTGAGGTGTGCCCAGCTAGCTACCCTCTAGCTCCCTATACCATCTCTGCCGCCAGCTCTTACCAAAGCTCCCTACTCCTGCTCCTCCAACAGTTTTCCAGGGCCATTCACGTGCAGCCTCAGCATGCAACAGCCCCCGCAGCCTGCACGAAAAATCATCATTGACAGCAGGAAAAACTCTGCAACAGAGCTCCCAGGGCGCTTGTCTGATGAATTGCAAAGAATAGCCAGCTCTATGCCTTAAACCTCATGACACGTGTCTCAGTACTGCGGTACAGGGATGTGGCATAGACCTGTCCTCATGGTTCCCAGATATCAGCAGCCTAGAATTCAGAAGGATAATTCAGAAAGACCCCACAGCCCCTGTGTGTGTCCACAAGTCACCTGGCCAATGTTCATGTCACGGGAAGTGGCTAGCAAGACCAGGTACTGCGACAGCACTGCAGCTGAGCTCTCACCACTGCTACTTTCCAGCTCAGCACTTTCAAGGAGACTACATAGCCACCAAGGTAGAGGAACTCAGTACCTGGCCTGTTCCTCTTGGCTCAGTGGGGCACCAAGCGCTGGAGGGTGTCCATCACTGTTGCCTGGCACGCTGGAGGGCAGGAGCTCTGTATAACTGGGGGTTAGTATATTGAAAATATCCGGGCACTGGGGTTCCTCAGCAATACAGAAAAACACTAAACATGGGGAAACACAGATACAAGCACTTGCCCATTGCCACAGATCTAGACCTGTCACAGAATTGAATTGAGCTGGGCTCTGCTGATATTCTGCTCCATGGATACATGCGAGATCAGACATCCTTCTCCATAGCTAAAAGGATACAGATATGGTGGACATTTACTGAATCTTCATAACAAAGATTATTTATTCCATTTTAGATTAGCATAGACTCGCTTTTCTCAGGTACCAAACTAGTGGGAGTTTCCCTCATTACAGTGAGGGCTGCCCAGTTCCTCTGTGGGAAGGGAATTACTGTGCCTGCATACAAACATTTCAGTTTTGCCTTGTTACTTCTGGGACACAATATTATACACTTAAGTACCAATCACTTAGGTGCACACAAATCCCAACACAAAACACCAACTAATAAGAAAGGCGGTATTATTTATACAACTATGTGCATATATACATATAAGCAATCCTTTCAGCACTAAGAAAACATCTTTGGAAACAAAACTTATACACTGAGATCAAAAGCTGTAGTCTCCTTGGTCTATAACCACCTACAAATCAGGTGGCTCATCGAAGCCAGTCATCTAGGCTCCTTCTGTAGTCAAGCAAAAGAGATAAGTGCCTCCCGATTGCCATTTATCCCATTCTAGGATAGGTGAGTAAAACAGGTGAGGTGAATCACCCTGGCATTGCTATGGGCCATGTGGGGGAGGAGTTGTCTTAGATGACTGGTTTAGGAGAGATACTTAACTTTCAGCAGCTAATGTTAAGAGGAATCCAATACTACAAGATTAGGGAGGATTATACAGACTCACACACTTGTGAAAAATTCACATTGTATTTGGGCTCACGAAGAAAGCGAAGCTTTAAATTCCCCATGAAAAAAAGTCATCATACAGTCTCCGTCATTCAAGCTGTAGGATCACTGACTCTACTATCATCAGAGGGTTTGGGGTTTTATGCACATTTTCCTAAAAAAATAAGGTTCACACTGTTCTGTTTGTTCAGTTTTCCCACGCAAACAAGGTTCGCATTCTGGGTGTGAAGAAATTATTTGTTGCAAACCTGTTAGCTAATTTCATTTCAATATGACAGGTATATATATATTTAAACAAAAACATCTTACACATTTTGTAGGAACACATTACCAAGGAAAGGACAGATCTGTTAGTGCTGTCCCAAGGGGAAAGGTGGGAACATGGCATCTCCCCAGAGATGAAGCTCTCATGAGCTGTCTTGAGGCACAAACCCAGAGGAGGAACTTGTTTAGCTCACCGCCCCCATTCATCCCACACCACAGCGTCATTTAGAGACAATAGCTTTTCACATCAGTTGTTCTTCAGCAGTGCAAAGTATCTGCTCAGATTTAGCATAATATTCATGCAAAGAGTAAGAACAGCTTTTGTAAGTAGTAACTCTCAATTGTACCTCTTGCACTATTAAGACAGACAGGATTATTTCTTTTTCTCCAGACTAGCTAAGTATAAGCTAGCATTTACTACTTATAAAGGTAGGTAAGTCCACACAAACAAAAACCTCATAACAAAAACCTGCTCAGACCAACTGGAGGTTTACAAATTGCTTCAAACCACTAATATTTACTTTAAATAGGCAATGATATTTAATACTTTGATGAGATTCACAGCTGGCATTCTTGCAAGGCTAGCTGTCAGAGAAATTAAAAAGTTCAGGTTTGTGCCAGTAAAATACATATTCTTCAGTCACTGGGTGCCCAGTTTCTCCCTGCGTGGGAAAGACAATGTGCTACTTCACAAGCCCCAAATAAACTAAACACAAGAATAGGTTGAGAAAAAAGGCAAACAGTGCATTTGCTTGTTTTCTCTGTTCATTTCCTATTGTTTTCCCCCTTTAGGATTTTCCCTTCTCATGTCAATTATTTGCAAAATAGGAAGAAAGCGTAAAAAAGTGACTAAGTGAGCACCTGATTCAAAGTGGCTATAAATTCTAGAAGTCAGAGCCTGGTCTCACAAAGCAAGTAAGAAGTAGACATGAGATTTGCCTTGCACTGTGTTGTTGTGGTCAGCTGAAAAATTCAGAGATATCTACCAGCACTATATTGATATTTAGTTTTTAATAAGTAACTGTCATGGTCACAGCTGAAACACCAGCTTACACCGAGTAATTCATGTTTTGTGTTCCTTTTAAACACGGCTATAACCCTGTCACACTAATAGTCTAACTGAAATTCAAAATGGTTGAGGAGAGAGGAGCAAAGAGCCTTAATTTCCTTGTTGGTTTACAACCATTTCACCTGCCTTATCCCAGACCTTGGTGCTGCATTCCAGTAACTCAAGCACTGAGAAAGTGAGAGAGATGTAAAAGGACCGTAAAACAGGAACACCGGGAGACACCACGGAGATCAACAGGTCACACACTACATTTTTACGGCCTCGGTTTCCAATGATGCTGCCTCACAGGCAGTCAAAGCCCAGGCATCTGCAGGCAACGAGCAGAGCAAGGCAGCATCTACGCTGTACGTGCCCACCTGCTTCCACTCTCCATAACTTATAACATACATACGTTCCTACGCAGAGCAACTGCAAGAGTTGGGTTCAGAAGAGCAGTGAACTTGAAGCATTAAAGCACACATTTAAATGCCTTGCTTCACAGCAAACAGACTTGGTGGGATTTTTTTCTCATAATACCCACTGCATCCAACAGAGAAACAGGTCCTGGCAGGTCTTCTGCTAGAGTAGAAACTTGCTCTCCCTTCCCCTGCAGTCAGTTTTTCCCCCTTCCTCCTCAACATGACCCAGAAAAATTTATTTTTCTGAAGAATAAACCTGAGGAAGAAAACGCTAAATTACCCTGTCCTTTTCTGCAGTAGACTTTTCTTTACACAGACTGGCACAGCCAAGGCTGCTGTCTGGAGGTTATTTTATTTGCTGCTGATAAATAGCTGTCAAGATTGAAAATGAGTGACTATTTGCTCGCGTGTCAATGCATTACACCCCTGGGTCAAAGATTTTAAGTCCTAATACAGTTTTACAGACTCTATCAGTACAAATGATTTGAAGGGATCAAGAATTTCACACCTCCTAGGATGTGCTGCAGACACTTTACAAGCAATGAAACGAGCATATTCTGGGTGTGCACCTCTGGCCATGTCTATGTTAGCACAGCACAGCAGAAGCTGAACCTGCACAAAGGAAGTCAGTACTGAAGATCCAACAGCCAGTTTGTGATTTTTTGGGGGTGGGGGGCTACCTCTAATCTGTATCTATGGACTGAAGCACCCGCTAGCAGCTGGCATGAACGAGGTGAAGCATACTGTTCATCAGTCTGCCTGTCCTCAACCCTACTCCATGGTACTCCACTCAGTGCCAAGGAGCGACAACCAGAGGCTCACTTCAAAGTACATTGCAAGTCTGAACTAATTAGCTCTAAATACATTAAAACACTTGTATTTATGTTACAAAAGTATCTCAAATATTTCAAAGTACGTTGCAGGTCTGAACTAATTAGCTCTAAATACATTAAAACACTTGTATTTATGTTACAAAAGTATCTCAAATATTTCAAAGTACGTTGCAGGTCTGAACTAATTAGCTCTAAATACATTAAAACACTTGTATTTATGTTACAAAAGTATCTCAAATATTTCAAAGTACGTTGCAGGTCTGAACTAATTAGCTCTAAATACATTAAAACACTTGTATTTATGTTACAAAAGTATCTCAAATATTTCAAAGTACGTTGCAGGTCTGAACTAATTAGCTCTAAATACATTAAAACACTTGTATTTATGTTACAAAAGTATCTCAAATATTTCAAAGTACGTTGCAGGTCTGAACTAATTAGCTCTAAATACATTAAAACACTTGTATTTATGTTACAAAAGTATCTCAAATATTTCAAAGTACGTTGCAGGTCTGAACTAATTAGCTCTAAATACATTAAAACACTTGTATTTATGTTACAAAAGTATCTCAAATATTTCAAAGTACGTTGCAGGTCTGAACTAATTAGCTCTAAATACATTAAAACACTTATGTTTATGTAGCAAAAGTATCTCAGGTATTTCCAGCTAAAATTGATAGGGATAAAGATGATTTAAAGTTTGTCAGCAACAATGGTCACTTATTTAAACACACTTATTTTATCACCACTGCTGTTTTCCTGCTCTATAGCCAAAACACTCTGGGACCCCCAAGTCCATGCAGACATGGCTGCCAATGAACATGAGGGCAATTAGACATGTACAGGCCTTTACAACAAGAGACCTGAGCTGACCTATTCATTGCAACAAATGTGGTCTACTCCATAGAGAGATCTCGGGCAGAAAAAAAATTGTGAGCTGACCTATTCATTGCAACAAATGTGGTCTGCTCCATAGAGACATCTCAGGCAGAAAAAAAAAATTGTGGGGTATCTTAATATCATTTCCATATCAATCTGATTGGCTTTATATCCATGTATACAACTCACTGGGGAAATTATTCCCTTTAAACAAGATACTGGAAGAGGGGAAAACTTGAGCTGGTGTTTCTTTTTAGATTTTGAGACCCCTGTGACACAGTTGACAAGGCTACAAAAGTTCAACCACTTTGTGTGTGCAGGCCCAGGCAGAGAAAACCTGTATTTTCTGGTCACCGATGCATTTACTTGACATTAACATACAGTGGGAAACAGCGAGGTGGGAGCCCTGAGCAATAATGTGTGAGTAACTCCCGTAAAAAGCAGCATTAGCATACTTTTACAAATCTGACTGACAACTTCGTAATTGGATACAGGGACTTTTCCACACAGGCTTCCAGACCCATTGGCACACGAGTGTGGGAAGAGCTTGCCTGGAGGCTGCTCAGGCTGGCGCTGCTGCCCAGCGGTTACCGGCCACCATCGGGCTGCAGGCAATGCAGGGGACACTTTCACTGGCGGCTACAGGTCAGGAAAATAAAGGGGGGAAATGTCTCCCCTTTGAAAACAAAAAAAAAGAGAAAAAATCTTGAAGAACAACATACCCCAAATTGATTTTTGGCAGTTTGAAAAACATAAGGCTATTAGAAACTATTTTTGAAATGTTAAATTAGACTACTTAAAGGACATAAAGAGCTAGTTTGATTTTAAAAGCACACACTTCAGCTTCCATTGACAAATTAAGTTTTTCTCAACCCTCAAGCTTTAATAGAATTCCCTAATTTTTTTCAGCAGTTCCTAATGGTGCACGAGGCAAACTTGAGCTTTTGCACCAAAATTAAGTTTTTCTCAACCCTCAAGCTTTAACAGAATTCCCTGATTTTTTTCAACATTTCCTCATGGTGCACGAGGCAAAACTTGAGTTTTTGCTATGAACCACCGAGAGCAGCGTTTGCCAGGATCTATCCTGTCCCTCCACCTGCAACTCTCAGCTTGCTTTACACAAATGTCACCCTGAATACAATTCCCTTTCTGGCAGCAGTTACACCTCGTGCACTGCATCCTGGAGTGCCACAATTCCAAATACAACTCATTTAAACAATTTTGGAGCCCAGGCCAGGCTCTCAGGCTTAACTTTTCAAACAAGCTCAGACCAAGAACAGTTAGAAGTGCATTTTCCTCAGCCAGTTGCTGCTGGACTCCCATAGCATCACGGGTTAAACAGGAGCAAGACTCAAGTGGTAGTCTGACTACTAGCACAGGGGAAAATATTATGAGAGAGGTATATAAGCTAACAGAAGCCTGCTTACCACATTTGCAAAATGCAACGTGAATATAAAAGAATAGGTACTGTACTTGGGAAGCATTTTGTTTTTTCTTCTTTTCTGCCTGACAAAATTAACAGGGTGTTTATCTACCCCGGAAAAAGACAGAGCTTCAGTAGCATCAGGCTTCAGTCTACATCACTTTACAACTAGAACTGTCTGTCTGAGCACCAAGCTGTGCTTAAACACTTAAACACTGAATTTTATACTTGTACGGAACTCTTATTTCAATTTAATAGTGACTTATGTCACTAAATCAACTGCTTACTAATATAAGCTAAACAGAATTTTAAATTGCAATGAGTGTTAGATTCAAGATTTTTTCACTGAATTATCTAAGTCAGTATTAAGCCAACACAAGTTTTAGGGGTAATTCTGCAGCATATATAAAGCACTAAAGTACTCAGAAGCAAGTATACTGCTACTGTTCATATAAATAAGACTTTTAACAGTGCAGCCTTTGCAGTCTTTTCTTTCTAATCACTTGGTAAAATACAAGCGAACATACTCTCATCTCCACATTTCCCTAACCTTTACGTATAAATCAAATAAATTAAAAAAAAAAAAACCCAACAGATGGTTTGATACTTTTAAAGGGATAAAAATTTTACACAATTCAAAATTAAGATTCATATGTCATGATTAAAGCAATTCTCTCAACGGTGACTGTGTTGCTCCAAAAATAATTCAATGCAGTATTCCCCTGTTAAGTATGGAGAAAAGCGTTTCCTTTAGAAGAGGAAATTCTCTTAAGGAAGTTCTTTTAAGATAAATAAAAGTTCAGGATGAAGCCAGCAAAAGGTGTGAAGGATTTCTCTTTGATTTCCCAGCTTGTGTATTTGGGCTCAGACACAGACTATATTTTATGCACATATTAATAGGATGCTAATAAGCCTACAACTCCACTTTAACAGGGAGCTGTAGAGACAGCCCAATATATGGCACCAGATATACCAGCCGCCTTAAGCAGATTTATTTCCTTCTCACACAAGGAATCAGACTACTTACTTCTAATTATGAGTTCAGACAAAAATGTCTTGCAAAGTTAGACTATTGTTTTTGTTAGAGTGTTTCTCAGTTAAAGTAACCTTCAAAAGATTAAGACAGAAGCCAAACCTTTCAGAGTAACTATGAGCAGCTTTTACTCTTCACTGGTAATCCTATATGCAAATTAAGGCTAGTCAGTTGTAAAGTTGCTTAAATTACTAGGTCCTGAAAACAATACTGGTATCAAAATCATAGAGCACAGAAATTGGCAGCATGTGTTTAAATAACTTGCTGCATCTCATGGAAAACTTTGAGAGATCTTAATTAGTTGCAAACTTCAGAGATATTTCAAAGTTGAACTTTTTAGTTTTTTTTTTTTTAATGTCACCTGCAAAATTTATAAAAGTGATGCAAAGAGAAATAAAAAGGAGCAGGTAAACTAATCTCAATGATGTTTATACCCTAGCTTAGAGTCACACAAAAAAAAAAAATACAGAAACTACGTCTAATAACTTCTTAATTACTTAAATTAACCACACATTCAAACCGGTCTTCCATAAGTCTCCTGCCCCAAAACAACTGTTTTTCACTTTTTCAACTTTGTTTTTCATACTTCTCAAACAATAAAAATAGATTAGAACTCTTTTTTTCATCATCAGTCACTAAAAAACAGGTCTTTTGCTTAAAAATCACACACAAAATGGAATTAAAAAAAAAAAACCCAAACCAAACCACAACTGATTTTCATTTGAAAATACTGACTGTTCTTAGTCTGTTGACACACAAAATTCTCCCTTGTAGTAACTGTTGCTTTAATGCAACTTAAAAAAAAAAATCATGACAAGGATTTTTGTTGGTTTTAAAAAATAGTCTACGAGACAAGCATTTTACAGTTCTCCCCCTCCCCCCTAATATATATTCATATTTCAAGCCTGGTCAATTGGCTGGCATGTATGTGCCCGAACACTAGTAAAACTGTCAAATACATTCTCCTATCCTGGGAAGGTTCTCAGCTTTGGTCCACTTATTGCTGTCAGCTCAAGGCTGTACTGACAATATTTGCTCCATTTGATTTCAGTGGCCAACAAAAAACTGGAGAATTGTCAGTTATCAGTTATTCGTATTTGTCAGCTTGAAGAAAGTCTGGCAGCCTTTCTCTTTTTAATGCAAAAGCCAATAAATTAGTATAGTTCTGAAATTACAAAACAGTTTATTAATTTGAATGTCGGCTAACATGGGATTCCCCTTCCCTCATGGTGTGTTTCATCTGTTCACTTGAACCTTCTTCTCAAGAGAAGGAAAAGAGCAGAATCAAACTGTCACCCAAAGCTGTTTTATGGATGTGTCGCAAATGATTCAGAATGCCCTTGTGTCCATGCAATTGACTTCAAATGACTCTCCTAAAAGTAATGAAGCATATTCTGAAATGCAGCAGCCTGCACTACCCCGAAGGTGATGTTCCTGATGTCCATGACCGCAGCCAGCACAGCACAAAGTGGTTTTTTTTAAATCTCACCTGCTCACATGAACACTGTGCTGGAGGGATGTCTCTCACCCTCCTCTCACTGGAAGTCCAGCTTTCATAGAATCATAGAATGGTTAGGGTTGGAAGGGACCTTAAAGATCATCTACTTCCAATCCCACTGCCATAGGCAGGGACACCTCCCACTAGATGTGTACGAAGGTCCTGAGTTTCAGGCATCTGATTCTCTTGGAAGATGAGAGAAGCTTGCTGGTCTTCATAGTCTTGAAATGAAAGACATGACATTATTAAGAACACATCACTGAAAACAGAATTTCACAGCTTCAGTACAAATAGCCTCCATTTCTAGGTTTATATGCCTGACATTATAGATTTTATATCAGAAATATAGACTGCTTGCATCACTAAGAATATGGCAAGACCAAAACCACACATTTTCCACCATGCTATGTGTTACATACAACGCTGCAAAGAACTGTTAGAATGTCACAGAAAAAGACCAAAAAAAAAAAATCTGCAATAAACCTGAAGCCCACAGGCTCTACCCAAACTGCCTTCAGAATAAGCATGAGATGTTCCCAAGCAGCTTGTAGCATTGAGAGAAAAACCCACTTAAACTCTGCTTCAGTTTTTGGAAGCAAGCCTCCAAATTCTTTGATATGGGGTTTGACTAGACTGGTAGTACCAGAAAAATACTGTAGGCACCATGGGTGGGCTTTGCTGGAGCACGAACAGAGAGGCGGGATGGCTTCACTAAAGTGTTAATCAAAGAGGAGCCCGGGGAAGCTGTGAGCAGCAGACGAGCCACCTGCACAAAACCATGTTAACAAGGGCAGAAGGACAGTAAACAACAAAGTCCTGCGAAGTAAGTGACAGGTGAAAAAGGAACAAGGAAGATACTTATTGCACAGTGGTGATCCAGCATCTGCGGTAGAAGCGGAATACGGAAATGGAGTTCTTAACATCTTAAACAAAAGTTTTGACAAAGGCATAAAAGCAGAATCAGAAACCACATAGGCTTTGTATTGGTGTAAAGGCACCTTTGAGATGTGCCAATACCCGTTTGCAGGTACACCTGCTGCCTCCACCGGGCCACAAGTGCTTGAAGGCTCTGCTTTACTGAGGCTTATGTTGGCTTTTGCCAGTGGAGCCAGCTCAGCACCATTTTCTACGACCCAAGGAAAACTCTGGGGGCCTCAGGACAGGAGAACCACCACAAAACATAGAAAACACCACTGCCTAGTGAAGGTCTGGATTGTGTGGTTACAAGGAGGGAACTCAGATTGCAGATCTTTCTGTTGCAACCTGCCAAGAACTGGACAGAGAAATAATGCTGCAGATTGACGATCGCTAAGCTCTGTAGTGCCCAGCACAGGAGTGCCCAGTGCCTCCTCTGCCAGGGGAGTTCAGCTCTCACATACTTCTTTGCAGTGCTTGGGTGCCCATGAACCCCTCAAAGGTTCCCTGTTCATCTATGGAGACTACAGAGATGAACTGAATTTTTAGTTTTAAGACAAAAATGAGGTAGCATAAGAACATAATAATATATACTTGTAGTCATGTTACACTCTGTAAAGAAACATGTTTTAACAGATATTTATAGCAATAGTTTAGAATATCATATCCCATACCCAAGTGAGAGAACATTTTGAAAGGGGAAGATACAAGGTATGGAAAGAAAACCCCAGACAGAAGCAGCTTAAAAAAATAAACCTGACATTTCGTTTAGGTTTTCTTGTTTGTTTTTTTCCATAATGATGCTGAAAACCACAGCATCACTCCCATCAAAACAAAACTACCAACAATAATAAATACAATAAGACTGAAAACCAAATGCTTGGCTGGGTACAGGAGTGCTGCATTTGAACATTATAGAATCCATAGGCTTTGTGCGAGGCAGTTCAGCAAAGCCACTGCTCGCACTGGTCAAAGTCTTTGTTACAGCTTTCCTTAAATGTTGTGACCAAAGTTTGGGGGTTTTTTTATTTTAATTTGGGTTGGTTTTTTGTTGTTGTTTTTTTTTAAATCAAATTAAAAACAATATGGGTGTAATGGTTTCAGACACCTGGTTAAGCAGCCTCTTTCCCAAAAGTGCTGATGACCCAGGAGCTCCTATTCACTTCAAAGCATAGGATTTGGGGATGTTTGTTGCTTTAAGATTTATGGTCTCCCTACATCCTAACCGAGAGATTCAAGAAATTACAGCTAGTAGCTCATCTCCATTAAAATTAGAAAGAAGTGCTAAACTGATTTGTGGCATCTATTCCAGAGGCCAACGCGTTCATCTCTTCACAGACCCTGCTGGAGGAATAACTAGTGTGAAGAAATGAAGATACCTCAGGGAAAGCTTTGCTGAGGGGAAAGAGGGCACGATCTGACAGAAGCAGCAGCAGCACATGAGAGAGAGAGGAGGACAAGAGCTGTTTCTGCCTGCAGGCTAGTGCTAAATGAACAGAATATTAGCCAGCTCACTGCTCTGACCGTATTCCTGCCTGTGAGCCAGTTGCACAAGGTTTTGTAAAAACAGAATCACAAGCCAAGCAGTCACAGTCCAAGACAGCCTGCAGAAATTCATAGCTAAACAAAATAATATCATCAGGAGCAAAAATCTTAATGCATAGGAGGGGGAGAATTCTCACCGTGTAACGAAGCTGTTGTACAGCCACGCTGACAGACCACACCAAAAGTTCTATGCAAACCCCTAACATTTAGGTATTGATGTTCACAGGGATTTAAAATTTGACTGGCAGACCTTAAAATTAAATGTATTATTTCACTCAAGGCAGGATTGTTCCCCAGTGCTTCCTGAAAATATGGCATGCTTCATCCATGAAAATTTTGGGGGGCTTTCTCCTCTTCAGAGGAAAAAAAAGGAGCAACTGCAAAGGAGTAAGAGTCCATAAAAGGATGCCAGTGTCAGCAACCTGAGTGACAGACAGGAAGGAGATTTCCACAATTGGCATTTGGTGAATTGCAAGCTATAAAAACTGCTTGGAGATTGCTGGGTTGTCTGCAGTTTCTAGGCCCAGCAGTTTAATTCTGTCTGCTACTAAAAGATCTCAACTTATTTAAAACATGACTTCAGCAGTTCTTTGTATATCATATTAAAGCAAGAAAAGGAAACAAATCACACTTCTTACTTAGTAGATTATATTTTCAGTGACTGCATGACTAGAAAAGTGGTTTTAATCTCTTGCATATCTTTGCATCCATCACTGGAAAAAATAGTTGCTTACTATTGTAGTTACTGTTACAAACTTCCTTTCTTCTATCTTGCCTGATTTATTTTGCTTTTATTGTGCTTAGTGTTGTACACAGTCATTTTCTCTACTTTTAAATCTTCTAAGTCTTTATTAGTACACATAAACTGCTGAAACACGTCTGCATCTATGTTGAAGTCACACCTTGATAATCCAGGCCCTCGGTGCCGATTTGTCCACTTTAGCTGAACTGGAGATAGAAACTCCTCTCTTGCACCAAAAAAAAGCTTTCAGAGGAAAACATAAGTAAAGCCTTTCTGAAAATAAATTTCCTCTCCTAATTCAAAGAATTTCATACACGTGTTGCAGCAGAGGTAGGGAAGAGGTTTGCCCTTTCTCTTCATTCAGCGCAAAGTCATATTGTAAGTACAGATGGAAATCCTGAGTGATACAAATGAATCTTTAAGGCCTAACGTTTAGGCATTAGTAGACAAGGTAAAACAAATAATATCTGATTTCTTTGTTGCTCTTCCAGAGCTGTTAAGCAATACAGCTCTACTACTCCCCTTCTAGGCAATCCTTCCACAAGGCAATGCCCAGCCATACGAGTCAGATCAAGATTGTCATAAGCACAAGTGTCACTTCTCTCTTCTGTCCAAGGAAGCACCCTGTCTGACCACACCAGCTCTGCTTAACTAATAATGACTCAACAAGGACAGGTTTTTGACATCTGCTTTCAAACTATCTCTCTTAATGGGTTTTCTCTGTCTCCCTGGCTATTTTGTTTCTTGTGGCTTTGCAACAGAGTTCCCTAACTGGAAAAAAAACGTATTAGTTTCCAGTAATATAAAACATGTTGATCCTCCCACAGTCTTATTAAAAGTAATAAATATCAGCTGCACACTTCCTGTTATGTTACCCCCTCTGCCCAACATCCTCATGCCCCTCAACACTTTTTCATTATTTTTTTTACTGGTCAAGACTTTATTTGACCCTAAAATCAGACAGTTCCCTACTCAGCAAGTCTGGGTAGCATGCACAAATAGTGTTTCTCTGCCTGTGAAGATCCTTACACATTTTAAGGTGGCACTAGATAGAAAAAAGGGTGCTCTCAAACTAATATATGTTTGGCAGATTTTTTGTTAAATACATGAATTTTTCATCTTTTTTGAATGTTTGTATCTCAGATAGATGGAAAATGAAAGGAAAAGCTGAAGGAACCGAGTTGTTTAGCAAGCTGAAACTGTTTAAATTATAAAAGCCCTTTGAAATGTCATTCACATACTTGTTTTGCTGTGTCTTTAAAAGGGAAGAGACAGACTGGTCTTTGATATGTACCTGAGAAATTTATCTGCATTATATTATTAAAAGAAGCTAGTTAAGGCAACAAAGAAGATGAAACATAACTTTCCTTTCCTCGTGGGGTTAGGGAGCTCTTAGGAGCAGAAACATACCAACCCTTCCATCTGAAACAAGTACTGGTGGGGCAAACTGGAAACCGAGATGTTCTGGGTACAGGGCAAGCGAATACAAACAAAAACACCTCATACATAATACTTTACAGAGAAGCCTATAGAAGAGTTACAGACCAGTACTAACTGCTGGAAGGTGAGGTTTTTTCCTGGGGAAAGGCACCGGCAGGTTAAGTCCACGAGCTCTTTTGCGTCCCCGGTTTCTGGAAGAAATTTCTCTAAGCTCAACTAGAAAGAACCCCCTGCAGGAGGGTTTTTTTTTTTTTTTTTTTATTTTTCCCCGGGGCTGGCTTGTACGCTCTCTTACGTGCGCACCTTCAAAGGGCAGACCCCGCAGAGCATCCCACCGGGCTCCTTCCAGCCGCACACCCCGGCGACCCCCGGCAGGTGGCAGCGCTGGCCCGGCTGCCGCACAGGGACCGGGCTGACCCACCCTGCCCACCCCGCACCCCCAGCCCCGCACCCTCACAAACGCTGCCAGCCTGTCCCCACGCACTGCCCCAGCCCCTGGGAGCCTGGGACACCCTTATTCTTTGAGAGAACCCATAACAACCTGTTGGTCTTTAGACAATTATGACACCCCCCACCCGGAAAAGGGGAATCAGGGAACACAAAGAAACACCAGGGTTGAAATATAAATAGATGTAATAGACTAAGACTAAATACTTAACAACAATACTAAAGAACCAGTATTAATCCCGATACTGATAGAAAATATACAAGAATTATACTCAGCCAATTCTCCCAGTAGGAAGATGTGCACTCCCAGCAGGGGACAGCAAATCACAGAATCATACAGAGTTGGAAGGGACCTCTGGAGATCATCTAGTCCAACCCCTCCATCAGAGCAGGTCAACCTAGAGCATGTTGCACGGAACTTGTCCAGGCAGGTTTTTAATGTCTCCAGAGAAGGAGACTCCACCACCTTTCTGGGCAGTCTGTTCCAGTGCTCTACCACTCTCACAGTAAAGAAGTTCCTCCTTGTGTTTAGGTGGAACTTCTTATACTCAAATTTGTGCCCATTTCTTCTTGTCCTGTCACTGGGCACCTCTGAGAAAAGACCATCCTCATCCTCCTGACACCCTCCCTTTAAGTATTTGTACGCATTAATTAGATCTCCCCTAAGCCTTCTCTTCTCAAGACTGAAAAGACCCAAGTCCCTCAGCCTCTCCTTGTAGGACAGATGCTCCAGGCCCTTAATCATCTTTGTGTCCCTTTGCTGTACCCTCTCCAGCAGTTCCCTGTCCTTCTTGAACTGGGGAGCCCAGAACTGGGCACAGTACTCCAGTTGTCGGACACTGTGAGCGCAATGGCTTCAGGAGGAAGGGAAGGCCTCAGGGGCCCAGCACCGGGGCAAGGAGTTGTCTGGACCCACCACCATCAAGGGAGAGAGAGCTACACAGCAAACTTTTCTAATTTATATTGAATGTGACGTTCATGGTACAAAATAATCCTGTTGGCCAGCTTGGGTCAAATGCCCAGGCCTTGCTCCTCCTCGTCCCTGCACCTGGCAAGGTTCAAAAACACTAAGACCTTGAATCCCACAGAGCCTGGCTAGCTATAAAGTAAATATTTTCAGAAATTCAGACACTAGAGTCTTCTAGAAGTGTAATTTTCCCCAGCGTTAGAAGAAAAGTTAGTCCTGTGTCTTTCAACCCAGGATAGATCTTAACTCCCTTAATGTACACAGAAGTGATTTCAGCTAGCTAATATGCCAAATATCAATGTATACTCAGAGATACCATAAAAGGAGGAAATAGAAAAGCCGTAGGACTTAGCTTTCTGAAAGAAAAGTGCAGTCACACTTCCAGCAGAATAAATGGTGTCTTTTCAACTGTGTACAATGGCAATCTCTGGCACTACAAGATTATAGCTGCCATCCTACTGCATGTCACTGTCATGCAAATGACATGACGATACTCAAAGTAAAGGCAAATCTGTTTTAGCTACCAGCAGGGCATGAGCTGAGACACAGGGAAGTCAGGTGCTGACTTCCCACTGTGCTCTGTTGGAGGAAACACTAGAGGTAAGCATTAACCACAAGAAAATATTGAGAGTATCCCACAACACTGACTAAAGAAGGGTTCAAAAAAAGTCTTCCAACATACCACATTTGCATATGGCATTATGCAAATAAATACTGATGAATACCATGCCTCTAATGTTTAGCTAAATAAGGTCAGCTATCGTTTGATGCACAGGTAAGTACTCTATACTGAAAATGATAAAATAACTCCTTACCAGCCTTCCTCTGCAGAGTCTCATCTGCCAGCTGTTGAAATCAATGAGCACTATAACACAATAACAGCAAGATACCACACCTAAAAATCTCATTTACCCTAGCATGTCAGTACAACAGGAGTTTTTCTGAAAGCTGCTTTCAGCATTAAGCTGTAAGTCCAATTTTTTCTAGCCCATACAAACATAAACAGAGAATAAAAATAAATGAATGAATTTAAGATACAGGTAGAATAACCACAAGTGATATCAGAATCAATTCTCCTACCAGCTAAACCAAGGAATTACCTCAGTGCTCCACCAATACAGAAACTCTCTTGGCACCTGTGTACTGAACAGGGAGTTCCAGTCCCTGGGTAACTGAGCCATTTCATTGCTACATGATCAGAAATCCCAAAATCCAGTAGTGTCATTTATCAGATAACCTGCTATAACGGCACTACCTGATCCACAGGACTTGTTTCATCATATCTTCCTCATCTTCCCCACCAAATACTGATTTGCTATTTCTCCTCTTCTCTTTGTCATCTCTGGTAGTCCCCTTCTACTTGTGGTTGTTCCATACAAAGATCAATCAGTATAAAAAGAAAAAAAGAGGGGCTGCTCCATTGTGGCAATGGATACCTGCTGGGATGCTTGTCTTTGCCAATATGTAATTCAGACCCTGCTAATAGACAGGTAATTCATACATCTGTTCGAGCATGTAAGCTTTAATTCATAAATATTTTAAAATTTGCTAGTATCAAGCAATAACACAGGCTAACAAACTACTTCAAAACACAAAGAAGTGGTGTGAGCACTGTGTTTCTAAGGCTTTGAGTCCCTGGCTCAATATATGTTCCTGCGTTGCTACTCTAGGTATAAAACTCAGGGCTAACTTAAGCTGATAATGAGAATTAAGATAGAATATAGCCGGCCGTAACACACTTCTCCACACTACACATACTTCAAGAGGCTGCTTCTGGTCCTCAGACACCTCCAGCAAACTGAAGTTGAAGTCGTACATACTTACTGACAAGTAAGCATACTCAGCAGACAGACCCTTCTGCTGTCCAGAACAGAGCTGGACAGCCAAAATCCTGCAGGCTGCACCAGCAAACCACAAAGATGTCTTCCTACACAACCTATAAATCCTGCTGAAATGCAAGGTGTCTTCTGCCATGTGATATGTGATGGAATTAATATATCAGGGACATCCATAGCAGGTAGGTGGGTATGACTCGGGACCTGCAGGACATAGCCAACAGCCAGAGGACTGGAGGGATAGCTTGTGGCAGTACAACAGCTCTGGTGGCTCACAGGTAGGCAAGGCTTGTCCAAAGTTTGGGTACAAAGAAGTCAACTATGTTAATTGGTTGACTGTTGCTGATCGTCTGTTGCACATTTGGAAAAAGAATTTTACTGGGAAATCAAGGAATCAAAGTGCTTCTTAGAGTACAGACAAAAGTCACCCACAAAAACATCACACACAAAAAAACATGAGCTTTTAAAAATTTTTTATTACTGTGTCACTAAAACTAGACTGCTCTAGAAGAGCTGCACTACCTGACCAAACAAGGTATCTATTGGACCTTCTCTAACTCTTGGAAAACAGCAAGCATTCCAGGCAAGTACAACATGTAGGTTCAGGATAAGCTCCTGATGTGCTCTCGTTTTTGAGGTCTGGGTTGGAACACGTTGTTTAATGGCAGGAACACAAAACAGGTTAGTGCTTTGTCCTGCTTTGACCTGTGATCTCAGCTCTGGCTTGAGGAACTAAAGTACTCATGTACCAGACACAGGAAAATCTGATGTTATTTAGTGAATTCTGTCTGCAACATGGTTTTTCTTGGTTTATTTTAAACTATCAACTGTTCAGCATCCAACTCTGGCTAAGCTCAATACTTTTGCAGGGCTCACCAAATTTCTACATGTCATTCCAAGAAACAGACCCTTCAGAAAACATCCTCTCATCCCAATTCATACGAGCCATAGCTTTGGTAGCAGTGCTTCTGCAGTGGTACAAGCTAATGTGTACATTCACTTGCCCCTAGCAAGTGCTATTTGGGATGAAGACTGAACACATCTTTCTTGTTTGCAGGAGACTGATGTCTGCAAAGAAAATAGTTACCATCTCACAGAAACACCTGGCATTACTGAAAATATTCCTGAGCAACTTTGCATCTCTCTCACTAGTACAGTTTGTTGTTATGAAATCTCA
Source organism: Calidris pugnax (assembly GCF_001431845.1). Lineage (NCBI taxonomy): Eukaryota > Metazoa > Chordata > Aves > Charadriiformes > Scolopacidae > Calidris > Calidris pugnax. The sequence goes on along the minus strand of NW_015090922.1, from coordinate 30,161,085 downwards.
AGAAAGCCAGTGATTTATTTTGAAAGTTGGTGAATACCTAATATGTATCTAAGAAGCAGCAAAGCGAGGCAGATGTGATAACAAGCAAAAATGAAATGACTGACATATAAAAAGAAACTTTGTTTTGTTACAAAAAAAACACCCCAAACCACAAGCAAAAAGCACCACTACTTCCTCCTCCCATTTGCAAAATCCGTTTCACTGGCTGAACACCAAAGCTCTGCTTAATAGTCCCACCACTCGCAGCGGGAAGAATCCTGCTTGCGTTGTAAGTAATCCTTTGCTACCAAGGACACGAGCAAACATGCATAATGCTGGTGGCTCTCACCCTGCAGCAAGGCCTGCAGACACCCACTGTGGTGAGGAGAAGGGAAGGCAGCCTTGGCACCCACCCCGCAGCCATCACCCTCAAAGTATGAGGCAGCAACAGTGCCTGGAGCTAAGAAACACACCGATACCTTATGGCACTGACAGCCTTTTGTAAGAGAGAGGGCTAAAGACAGAAACTTTAAATCACTAGCAATAATTCCACCCATGCCTGTTCTCATCTCATGTTTTGGAAGGATCCTGAGCAGTGCAGCGAAACAAACCTTTAAGTCCTGTCAAGAACCACGAGGGGAATAAACGCCGATTACTCTATGGATTCAGATGAATGCACTCCCACACTGAGCTAAGACTGAATGACACAGGATCTCCTGCCACAGAGAGGACGAGGCTGACAGATGGGGCAGGTGCTCATGTTCTCCAGAGGCAAGATGATGCTGCTGAGAACCATGTGGACAGTACAAAATTTATGAGAGAAATGGAACTGTGCCACAAACTGAGGGATTCTGTTGTTGTGCTATGCTCCTAAGCTTCAGGCTACTCTTATTTAAATCAACCCTATTTTTCTATTTCCCTCACCTCCATCTTGCAGCAGCTCCCTAGTGACATCCCGTTTGACTCTTCCCACAAAGAGGTTCCCAGCAGCACCATTCTGAGACATTTCAGTAAGTTTCCCAGAGCTGATTTCACATCTTTAGTCTGCAATGGACACTGACATATAGAACAGGCATATAGATTAGCTTAGATGAAGAGGGACTGTTGTGAGTCCATGGCTACTCATCTATTCCCTACCAACATAGTTCTGAAGTTTACTTTTGATCCAACATCAAAAGGGCTTGAAGATAGTGCAACAGAAGTGTGGAAAGCTAAATAAAGGAGCAATTAAACAACCACGAGAAAACTTTCTGGAACAAGACAATCTAATACTGCTTTTAAGCTCATGCAATTCTCCACTTGCAATGATTAATATTTTGTACGTAGTATATCTTTTACCATAAGCTTCCATACCTCCTGCAGCACCAGCCAAGGGTAATTCAGCCTCAAGACAGACGAGGATCAAATCAACAGGGGGCTGTTGGAAGAAAAAGAAATAACACAAACAGTACAAGGCTGGCATCACACAAAGCTGAGTTACACTGTGCAGCATCCTGGCACGTACACCAGGAAAAGCAGAAAAAGCATTCAGCAGATGAATAACCAAACACATAGGTTGGCGGACCTGTCCTTCCTTTACGTGATCCAAATTTTGCCCCGAGTAAACACAACTGCTGAGAAGTCACTGTAAATGTACTGTTAAATCCAAGTATGAATCTGCCCGTGTGTTCTCACGTTCTTAACTGGTTAGTCATGTGTTAGATTAATTGCTGGCTGTACATAAGATATTATGTTGAACCCACACAAACCAACACTGTCTTGTGTCAACATTGCTTCCTTCTTCTGTTAAGTGACACGTTGTCTACCGTTTCTAAAGAATTTAAACAAAGGTCCGTAGAAAATACACATCATAGTCCGAACCTCAGTACTTTATCATTTTCTCCACAGACAAAGAGATTTTTGTTGTGCAAAACCACCTGAATCACAACGCATATAAATTAAGGCAAGGGCCTGAATCCATGGTAGTCAAGAGAGGCATACTCTTGCAGTGAGGCAACTCTTGGCGTTGCCCCATCTAGTTTTCAGGCGTTCAGCTCACAGACTGGCATTCATGAGTCCAAGTCAAACACAAAACCCCACCTCAATAGTGCCTGACAGAACCCGAGGCTTAAGTGACAAAGATTTGCCCTCTCACAGGTGCATTGACATTTTTCATACCCTGGCTGCGGGGGTGGGGGGTGGGGGTGCGAGAAATAATAAGAAAAAAATCCTGAAATAACAAAGAAAAACCCAAGAAATGTTTCTCAAATCTACACTCAGATGTTTCACTAAAATTGATTGTAGTGAATTAACTATTGATTTAGCCATCTATCAAAGCCGATGTTCCTTCATAAGCAGAAGCATTTCACTGTCATCTCTCTGGTGATGAAAATTGTCTTATGAAATGGCAAACTTTGAGTAACAGGCTAGTAGTAGTCACTGCACTCACCTCCTCTGCATGAAGGAGTGCACACCCACATCCCCCTGCCTTCCAGGGTGGCAATGTGACAACCAGGCTGGTGACTACACTGAGGGCAGAGTATTTTACTTCTCTTCTGAGCCTACTAGACAAGGAAAAGAGGATGCACAAAACGCAAAAACTCTTCCCTCAGACAAGGGCAGGAACCAGGTAGAGAGGAACCTCGTCCTTCATTTGGTTCTAAAACTGTAACTATGTGCTCTTTGTTTTAATTGCAGTAATCTGACAAGAAACAGTAATCCACAAACAGATTTTCCCTCTTCCAAATCCTGGTTTCCTACCTCCACACAAACGGGCAGTTCCCCCCACCACTACCACAAAACTACCCCTGAAAACCTAAGAGGTCTTTTTGAAACTGGAGCTCCATGAGTAAAAAAAAAAAAAAAAAAAAGTATTTACTACTTACAGACAAGCGATAAAAATACACTTCAGGCAACTGTTCAAACTGTGAAAAGAGACCAACTTGATCTTTATTTGTTCCCTTCCCACACACAGACTCCCCAGCAGATGAAACGCAAGAAAGCCCCCATTAATATGTTCAGGAGGCAAAAGCTTGGGTTTGCCAGCCTTTTACCAGGCAACTTGGTCAACATCAACCAGAACACACCAACGTGCAGCCCAGGAGGCTCCATAATTAGGCAGGTTCCAGCATTTTCCAGTCTCCAACGCAGGGAGCTGTTGTAAAACCCACCACGGCAAGGCACAGCAAACTCCACAGCTGGGCTGCACGAGGAGGGGCAAATCCTAAACAGTGAGTGATGTTGAGATTATTTATAAAAAGCCTGTATGTGCACATAAATAAAGGGGGAGGGATGAATTACTTCATGCCCAACTCTAGTGGGCTTGACCCCACAATGATGGCGTGCACGTGTGTGACACAGTTTTTTCAAAGAGGAAAAAGTGAGTGTTAACCTTTCTCCTGCCTTCTCAAAGAAATGGCACCCTGTGTCACCTCGCCTGCCCCACCAGCTGCCAGCATGGGTGGGACTGGCTGGGTACCAGCACAGACCTGAGCAAACAGCTCATCTGTGGAGCCACTTTGTCATCTGCTCTCCGAGTCAACACAGGAGGACTTTGGACAGACCATTTACATTTGGGTTTCACAAGGGTTTGCTAGCACTCAACTCAAGTCAGTCCCTGCTTCTGTCAGCTCCACGAGTGACAGTCTCCAGCCATCGTTTCTCCTGGCTGAACCTTTCCATCCCTTCAGCCTGCCTCTGACCTGAACCTATATAATTTTCCCAGGCAGGAAATGTGAAAGTTCCAAGTGTCCTGCTCCGAGGACAGACCACTTTCCCCAGATCTGTTGCCTCCAGCTCTTGTTCTTGTTGTGTTTTAACCCCAAGGCCAGGCTGGATGGGACTTTGAGCAACCTGGTCTAGTGGGAGGTGTCCCTGCCCATTAGATGATCTATAAGGTCCCTTCCAACCCAAACCATTCCATGATTCTACGAGGGGCTGGCAGAGAGCACTTGAGGGGACAGTGGGAAAAGCTGTTTCAGTAGCCACTTCTACCTCCTTGTCCCAGGCAGCTGCCATGGCTGCTAGCAAAGTTCTGCTCCACGCTTCAAGACTTCATTTTAAACACACTGCAGGCAGAAAAAGCCTTCAGGAAAAAAAAAAACAACCCCAACTTTCAAATTAGAAAGGCCTTTGAGAGTATGTGCAGAGTAAAAGATTTTCTTTTTAATCCATTATTTGATCAAATACAGAAGACTTTCCAAAAAGGAAAAAAAAGCTGTTATTAGACACGGAAATGCAACAAGTTAAATGTCAAATTCTTGCTGCAAAGCACAGAGAAGTTACAGTAGTGCCAGCACATTACACTAGCAATAGTACACCAAAATGAGTGCACTTTTTATCCTTCAAATGTTCCTCTTGAGAGCAATCAAACTATCACTTTTTTCACTGAAATTTCCGAGATACTTATTTTTACCTCATGCACACACCTGGATCAGAATTTGATTCCCTCTGGAGGTGGTTTAATGGCTAAAAAAAAAAATAACACCAGGATCTAGCAGACATCATGCAGTCCTAAACACACAAAATACTTTACCCACTTATACCTTAATCCGGATTAGAGTATAGCCAGGCTATGCTGAACTACAAATATTTGCCAATAGCTCCAGCCAGCTACCACACCAGAAATCTATTACACAGGAGAAAAAAAAAAAAAAAAAAAAAAAAAAAAAAAAAAAAAAAGAGCTGTTGATCTCATGTAAATTTAATGTCAGAATATATTATCTGTGACTGCACTTCACAACTCAGCATGGCTTTGTGCGGAAGATAAAACGCTCTGATTTACAGCATTATAAATGTTTGCTAAATGTCTTAATTGCCCTCTCTTCTTTCAAAGTGGCACTTTATTATTAGCTTACAGTGTGCTATGTAAGGCAGATCATTTTTTCCTAATTTCTTATTGACACCTTAAAAAAAAAAAATCTGTATTTTACTAATATTCTTTTGAATAAGAAGAGTGTCTGCTTTACCTCGGCATCCAGTGATGAACAGCCGCACTCAGCTCCTCGTTACTATGGCAATATTACGTAGGAGGTACAGAAACAGACTGATGCTTTTATCTTCTCCCTTTGTACTTTGAATATACTCTCTTCCCCACTCTTTATTTTTGAACAAAAACAGCCACGAAGGGGGGTAGTGAATCATTCAGAGAATCAAAACAAAGGTTGTTCTATTAACTTTGCTGTTATATTAACTGGGGATAAATTGCAGGGCTATGAATGATGTATAAACACCAGGGATCTTAAGATATGATCTCACAAACAATGTTTCTTTTTTTTCATTAAAAGAAAAAAATAATAAAAAAGAAGCACCAGTGACCCACTCTGTTTGCCTCTCAAGCAAACCTGAGCCCCTTTGCTGTGCAGCAGTAGCCAGGCAATGGTGGGAACAAGGACCACTCACTGCTGTTTCCCTTGGAAACAGCTCAAACAGTCAACGTAGGCACGTTGGTGAGTGTCAGGTGGGCTGGAATCCCACTTTTCATGTGACCTCATCCAAGAGGCAATGGAAATAGGCTGTTGTGTGGCTGCTGACAACACCTCTTCTGTCTTCATTTGCTTCTAAGTAGCAATGGTTAAAGGCCCTCCAAAAAAACATGAAATCCAGAGTAAACTCTTCAGGCGGTCAATGCAACGTTAAGTATTCCATCCTGCTGGGTGCACTCAAGAGATTTATAACAAAATAGCCCATTTCCATCCATGATTCAGCCACTTGCAGAAGCTCTCCCTGGTTGTGTCAGTCAAAGCAAACCAGACGAGCAGAGGTCCCCAGCCCGGGCCAGGCGAGCTCACTGGATGGGATGGTTTAGGGAGCTGGCATGTTAAATAACTCAGCCTGCTGAGCCGAGGGGGGAGCTCCCCCACAGCTGGGGAGCAGCCAGAGGTGGCACAGCTGTCTGCACATCGGGTGTGCTATGCTCCCCCTGTTCTGCTTCCATTCTGTACCCATCCACCAGAGGTCAGCGATTTTGCCTGAAAAGTTATTTTCACATTCATCACCCTGACGTTTGAAAAAAAAAAAAAAAAAGAAAAATAACAGGATTTCACACCTCACACCCCCCTCCTGAAAAAAAAAAATAAATAGATCATCTCTTCAAACTCAGAAGAAAGGTATGTTTTAGGATTTCTAACTTGAAATGCTACAAAAGGGTATTAGCACAACATTTCTTCAGTTGCTCATTCAGACACCAGATCATTTGGCAGATGACTTTTTGTAGTCCACGATTCTACTTCCACTCCAATACTGCAGTATTGGACAACCCATTTTTCTTTCTCCTTTGCCCCATGAGGTCTGTAATTTTGACAGCTATGCATTCTTAATATATATTCCCATAGCTTTCAGCATTTTCAAAAATCACTTTTAAAAGTGGAGGTAGAGCTTACCAGGGTTAAGCCCATGTGCCATTGACATGCTTCCAGAAATTTAATTAAAGCCTTAGAAGTAACCTGCAGATTCCAAGTAATCCACAAACCACAGGATTTTTAACTCTTGCTGGTATACGAGCTAGAGATTATTTTGCCATATTGCTGTAAGTAAATGCAGAAAAAAATATCAGAAATTGGTTAATCTTGACTTTGCAGCAAGGCATTTCCCTTGGGCATTGGAGAGAAGCACTGTCAAGACATATTTCATAAGAACAGCAGAAAAAAAAAAAATCACACAAAACAGAGACCTCCCAACAGTAAACTGCCAGTACCACCCATAACAAGGCTAGCAATGAGGATGTGAATGCTATACCTTGCACAATAAGCCTTTCCAAACATGCCAGGGACCGAAAACCAGTCCAAAAGGTATTGTAAGCATCAACAGGAATTCAGTATTTGCTATTTCACAATAATTCCTCCCTACAATATTGCCAGTTTTAAATTAAAGATATCATGGTGATCACTAACAGTATCTGGGTCAGACTATTCCCACTGAGCTTACAATTAAGCTTCCATCAAAATGGCAAAAAAATAGGAAGCCATGAGATTAAAAGTGGTGGATTAGTATCTTTCTTCTATTTGTAATTTAAATGAAACACTTACTATTGGCATCTTGTGTATTAACCTCCAGACATATCTGCCAAAGCCAAATTATTCTACGCTAAGACGACCTGCATAAAGTCTGCACACAACATTTTCCTCAAAGTTAAAAGTGTCTCAGTGACTACCTATGGAATGAATAAATTCACTCTCCCATAGTACAAATAACCAGTTGAATACAGTGACCAGTAGAAAATATGTTCATAACAAGTACTTTACAGCAGGGCATCATGGTGCTCATTTTTCGTAAGATTTGCAGAGTGTTTGTGCCCGTCCTGAGGAGAGATTTCAGTCATTGCAAACTGATGTGGAGAAGGCACGTTAGCATGTGAGACAGCCCACGATTAGAGTCATGAAATTCACTCTCAAAATCTGCTCAGCACTTCACACAGTGGTAAAAAAATAAATCCTAACGACATATAGTCCCATACAACAGCCTCCCAGAAACATTTATTCAACTGCTTACTCTTTTTTTCTTTGCTGTCAAACTTCCTCCTTACAGGGGTGGGGAGAAAGGGGAGATGGGTTTAGCTTGCTGGGAGGAATTATATGAAAAGTTATAATAGTGGTTGCCACAGGAAAAAAAAAAAAAGGGAGGGCTGCATCATGTGAGCATCTATTAAAACAGCCAGATCTCTGTTGAGACCCACAGACACTAGGCAGTAAATAAAAATGTTTTCAAAGAACGTAACCATAATTACTATAGGGATTGTGTTTTAACAACACCAACAACAAAAAAAAAAAGAAAAGTAAAGCCACAGCTACTTACTGAGCACTGTTACCTGCAACAAAACTGGTAACTACCCGGAGCTGGAGGACACTCCGTGACTTTCCCCACTGCCCTGCCGAGGGGATGAGCACAAACAGACCAGACCCCACAAGCGTATGGGGAGAGCAGCCCCACTGCTCAGAAATGACTAACTTTTTTTTTTTTTCTTGTTAATTGCTATCAGGTGCTTCATGCACCTCTCCCTGAGAACTTTGCTTTCATCTGCTCCTACCCCTGTTATAGTCATAAAGAGCCTCTGTTAGTATTTAACTTAAAGCATGGAGAGTTTTGTCACTTCACATTGTTCCCAGTCAGATTTTGCCATTCAGAAAATGCCCTGGCAAAGAAAATGCTGCCAATCATCCCCCATCCCTTCCCTGTGTGACTTACCTGATGGGCTGTTGGCACTACACTGGCAGGTGGAACTCAGGCAGCCAAATGAACGATGAAAAAAAAAAAAAAAAAAATCGGAACATCACAAATTACTACAAGCTGCTCTCTTCTGTGCTAATTGCTAAGAAGCTAATAGCTTCCGTGCTAATTTATTTTTATGCTTAATTATGAACGTTTTTTTCTTTTTTATTCAAAGCTCAGCTTTTACCAGCACTCAAAAGTGCAATGATGACAGAAAAGATGATGAAACTATTACATTCCTTTAGACAGAGTGCCGAAAACTGAACATCAGTTGACCCTCACTCGACAGTTCATTGAACCTCAATGTGAAACTAATTTGGGGAGCCAAAATCACCCTTAAAGATTTTGTTACACCTAGCATTTCCACCCAAGATGTGATCCCTCCCAGTGAGAATGACCTAAGGTCATTACCTTAAGACAGCTTACTGCAAAACACAGATTGGATATTTTCGATGCCTTCAACTTTATGAAAACAGAACAACAAAGAAAACTTTAAGCCATTCCAGAGCTCTCAAACCTTCATCACACATTGCAAAGAAGAGAAAAAAAATTACTTACAATAGTGTCCTTCCTTTAACAACTCTGTCAATAAAATTAAAAGATGTTAAAAGTCCTCATTTCATCACCTCTGCACTCGTCTTAGTGTTATCACTGGGAACCAGCTTCTCCCTGACCCACACCCCGTTCTGGTGGTGCAACTCCCCTCCCAGGCCACCTGGTGCTTGGCTCAATTCCCCTCCCACCTGGGCCACATACCAACCTAACGTAAGTCAGGTGTGAATTGTGAAAGGCAACGGACCAGAACGTTAAGACACCTTCTTAACACACCTGGTTCCTGCTTCTCCTACTGCTTGGGAACGCTAATGGCAATTGATCACTTCCTGACAGCCTCATACACCTCTTACCTGGATCGTGGCCCAAAGGGGGTGATACCAGAGCTTCAAAATCTAGCAAGTTCTGGGCTTGTACAATTGGTGGAAAATACTAGAATACTTCACTGCCTGAGTTGGGCTGAAATATGAAAGTACCTGATGAAAATCAATTACGTTGGAACCTATAAATCGCAGCTCTAATCCAGACCCTTTGAGCTCTCCTGGGTTGCAGTGGGCTGTGACCAGCATCTCCCCTGAGTTGGGATGTCTCTCAGGTAGTTTAAAGATCATCTGCTGACAAAGCTGATGAAGGACTAGGGCAAAGTCAAACTTCTTGAGGCTCAACTATCGCCCCCTGAGGAATGCTGATGCATTGTGTGTATTTACTCTAAACTCAAGAAGGAGGAAATTTTAACTAGAGTCCAGCTTCTTCCATCCACCTCTCTACCTACCTATGTGTTTGAACATACACATTTGCCCTCACGGGTGTGGGTGTCTATGTATTTCACTGAACCAAATGTTTCTGTCCACCTGTGTGTGTAAGGAGTCCAAAGGAACACCCTTTGGCTCACTGGAGTTGCCTGCTGTGATGAGACTCCAGTCCTACCAGTTAAAGACTCGGGTGGGGGGTGTGTTACTCCTTGAATGGTGTGTGTTTGTATGTTTTGTGTTTATACATATGTACATACATACATTTTGATTCAGGATACCTTGTAGCAAGTTAGTGTGAATCTTATCATTCTTGAATCTGTAATTAAGTTGCTGTTTTAATTATAACATATTCTACTGAATCACCTTGTTAATCCTTAAGTTGGTTAATGATTAAGTGCTGTGAAATTCAACCTTTTGATCCTCCTTAAACCATTATTAAATCTTGAATTGCATCTAAATTGTAACCATACCAAATATTTCATCTGTAACACACATCCATTTGCCACCTTGCTCCCCAAGCTGGGTGGACATCCAGACTAGAGCCCACCAGTTCAGCAGCCCTGCTATGGGCAATGGTTCAGGTAGTCATTCATATGGGTAGTCATTCAGGTCACAATGTTTTCCCCATACTCTCAGAAGCTGTGAGAGCATCACAGAATCGTAGCATAGAATCATTATGGCGGGAAGAGACCTTTAAGATCATGAAGTCCAACCATCGACCCAGCATTGCCAAGTTACTGCTAAACCATGTCCCTCAGCACCACACCTACATGGCTTTTAAATACCTCCAGAGATGGTGACTCAACCACTTCTCTGGGCAGCCTGTTCCGATGCTTGATGCTGACAACCTTTTCAGTGAATAATTTTTTCCTTCTATCTATGAATAACGAACTACCAGCACTATTTTGAGAGAATATTGCTTCAGGCTTTCCTCCCTGGGAAGGGAAGAGAACCATTCACTCAGCACCTTGAGGTGCTGGAGTGTGTCCAGAGAAGGGCAATGAAGGTGGTGAAGGGTCTAGATAGAGGACAAGTCTTGTGAGGAGCAGCTGAGGGAGCTGGGGTTGTTTAGTCTGGAGAAAAGGAGGCTGAGGGGAGACCTTATCCCTCTCTACAACTACCTGAAAGGAGGCTGTAGTGAGGTGGGGGTCAATCTCTTCTCCCAGGTAACAGGCAATAGGACAAGAGGAAATGATCTCAAGGAGAGGTTTAGGATGGATATTAGGAAAAATTTCTTCACCAAAAGGGTTATCAAACATTGGAACAGGCTGCCCAAGGAAGTGGTGGAGTCCCCGTCCCTGGAGGTAGTTAAAAGACATGTAGATTGGTGCTGAGGGACACGGTTTAGTGATGGTTTTGGCAGTGCTGGATTAATGGTTGGACCGAATGATCTTAAAGGTCCCTCCCAACCTAGAAGAGTCTATAATTCCGTGTCTGTCCTGGAGGCCAGGTACTGAGAGCAGTAGCAGGGGTGCTGCCTGAGCGGAGCAGGAAGGGCAGGAGAGCAGCATCCCTCCACGCTCGCCCCTGATGTGGCTGGGAGCTCGCAGGCTGCTGGAACCAGGCAGGACAAAACGCTGATGTCTCTTTCAGGCAGTATCAAAGCACCAAACCTTCACAAAAGCCCTTCCTCTCTTTACAAAACCACCTCTTAGGAGAGGCTTTTCTTAAGAGAGGAAACAGAAGGTGCCTTGAAGGACCTCACAAAAACAACCCGCGAAGACAAAGGCATGGCTCCTCAGCTGGAAGGTGAGAGGTGAGTTCCTGCCCATGACAGACAGACAGACAGACAGACACTACCCCGCCAGACACCCCCGATGCTGCCCGCCAGCCATCTGTGGTGGGGCTGTGTGACAGCAGCTCGCCAGGAATACCACCTGTCTGGCCTGTGAGAGTGTCCTGGTGCGTGAAAGAGCGGAGAAGCTGGGCCACAACATGCTCTCCCCTCAACCTGGAGAGGAAGGATGACGCTAATCATGGTGGGGGAGTTGAGATTTGGGCTGGAACCCGAGAGCAAACCCAGCGATGCACAGGGCTGGGACTGTTCAGTTAGAGAAACATGGGCTTCACCCCTGCCTGGCTTCTCCAGGCTTGCTCAGAAAGAGCAGTAAAGCCGACACCAGTATTAGCTACATTAAAAAAAAAAAAAAAAAAAAGAGAGAGAGAATATGTGGTGGGGTGTTTTTTTTTTTTTCTTTTCCCACTGTAAATGATACTGATGTGTTTGGAGGAAGAAGGGAAGCTATCTACCCTGCAGCAAGTATCGATTATTTTAAGCACCCACGGCACCAGCTGCTCATAACTCCCTTTCAGCAGCTAAAAGGGTTATGGGTGGGAGGCTGAGGCTGAGGCACTTTGAAAACAACTAATATACTGTAAAAAGCAAATGTAGTGACTTCCAGGCTGCTTGTTGGTTCTTATGGCAAAAGCATCTACGCCACCTGAAAAGTATTCCTGAACACATCTAATCTGTTCACTAGTACAGAAGAATGGTTCTAATTATGTAAGACAAATGCAATAACTTATTTGAGGGTTTTCACTGATGCCTGAATCTCCACCAGCATTTTTGTCTGTTGAACCCTGCCACTGTGCTCAAACATGTATTATACCACATATTAATACAGTAAATAAGCAGTTTGATTATGTTTAATTTACCTACAATTTTTAGATACTAGAACCCATCGGTTTTCTTTTTATAGAGAGGCAAGCTACATGCAAAATTAACAGAAGTTACTGTTAGTATGTAGGAAGGAACTTCCTCTGTCTTTTCTAATATCACTTGTAAGATTTATAAGCATTTCAGATTTAAGTATTCAGAACACTAGGGTCATCATTTATTGCTAAAAGACAGCAGAAAGGATAGCGAATACTGAAACCAATAAATCTTGGTGTTAATGTTCAGTGAAGGAGGTACGGGTTCTGAGCAGACTCCAGAGACCCCGGTGGCTCTTAACACCCAGCCCAAAATCAGGACTGCGTATCATTGTCTCAGGATGAGCCCATCTCAGGCCCATTTCCAATTACCATGGACAAGGACTTATCTAACACAAAAGATCGTAGCTGCATGATCTCTGGGTAGCTTTGTTCAAATTAATTCTTTAGAAAAAAGATCTATCCAGGCAGTTCCTGAGTTCTAATATTCTTCTCTCTAGTGTACTTTGGGCAGGTTTCTTTTTTGTCAGGCTTGGCAGTCCCCTTCAAGTTTTTTTCTTTTTTCCCCAAGTCATGTTGTATTTGCTGCTGTTATGCATTCAAATTTATTGAATTTTCTGCCGCACTTCAGACTCTGAACAAAGCAGCTTTCAGCCTCACAAGTAAGCTTTATGATCCCTCAGCCCTTAATGAGTGAATCACTTTTTGTTGCAATTGGAGATACTGATTATAGTCACTGTGAAAGCATGGAGCAGTTTTGAGGAACATTTTTGAGAGTCCAGGATGCTCATTTATAAACACTCATCCCCAAAAGAGACACAAGAGAAGAACTCAGCTACAGCTCAACTACTACTCTTTTCCTCATTGCTGGGGGAAAAGGGAAACACCAAAGTGGGTCTGATATCAATGCAGCATAAATTAAATCTGGCAGGAAATTTGCAATTGTTAAGGCCGATTTGCTTGACGATGTTACTGAAAATTCATGAATTCAGGAGAACATGCAAACTCAGTTAAAATTATATGAATCTGCATGTGTTTCATAGCTAGCACTACAAATGACTCTCTACAATTGCGCTTTTTTTTAATGAAATAAAATTACTGTCCATACATTCTCATGCTGTCATGCTCCATTCTCCATGCTTTTCTCTCTGGCCTTTGAGCATTGCTATTTTACATCTGTATTAGACGGGTATGTGATTTTTTCAATGCCTGTATCAATGCATTTAATAAATAAATATTTTCTCAAAGCATGTCCCCTGTCACTGCTGAAGTTTCAAGGGAAAAAATGAAAAAAAAAAAAAAGCCCATCACTACATTATGCAACTAGTCTATAGAAAGGTTTATCTCCCCATGGCTTGACAGAACAGTCAACACAGACATCATTTGGTGTAAACAACAGACATCTACATGAATCGTATAATTCTCAATTTGTGGCACTAAACTGTTTTACTCTGCTGGGTAAATTCAACTTCATGTTCCTACACGCTCAAACGTTCATTTGCTAAATGTTTACCATTCCACAGTAAATATTTAGTAATTGTTTTGCTCTGAGAAGCTGGATAACAGCAGTAAGTGGCCGAGACAACAACCCTAAGCCTGTTAAGACTTACCTTTTCCTTTCCACCAGCAATTTTTGCACACATTTAGCCTTTCCCGCCCCCTCCTCGCCTCTCCCAACACGGAGCTCTGGTGAGCACCAGGTACGGCCACAGCCCGGAGCGGGGGGGGGCTGCAGCGCGTACCGGGGGCGGGGGGCCGGGGACCCGCCGACAAAGGATGCTGCTGCCTTCCTCCCTCCCTTCCTTCCTCCCGCCCTCCTCCACCTCGTACGCTTTGTACGGCTCGAAAGGTCGGATGTGTGTGAATTACAGCCCGGGGGCTTGCGGGGGAGGGAGGGGGATCACCCACTCCCCCCACAGACCCAGCCTCTCCTCTCCCGTTCACCGGCGCAGCCGCGGCCCCGGGGCGCAATGGAGCGGAGCAGCCTCCGCCCGCCCCCATCCTCCCATTGTCCGGGGCTCCCCCCGCCAGGGCTGCTCCCCGCCGCCATCTGCCCGTTATCCCGCCGCCCGCACCACCGGTTCCCCTTCGGTTGGCTCAGCCCCCGGCGCTGCGCATCCTCCGGCTCCAGCGGCCCGGGGGTTTTGTCTGGAGCCGAGCCGCGGGCGGCTGTAGCACCAGCCAGCCCAAACCCGTAAACATTTGTACCGCACGCTCTCTCCGGGCTGTGCCCGCCCGCCAGTCCTGCCTTGGGGACACCTAGAGACAGCCCATACCCACCCCCGGCGAGGAGTAGCCCGGCCCGAAGCTACTAAGGCGCTGAAGGCGATTGCACCACGAAAGTTGAGTCATTTATTCAAATAAATAAAAATGAACTTTTATGTACAAATATACAAAATCGTTACGCACGTCTTACAAAGTAGTCGCAAGTCTTAAAAAAACAAAACAAACCCAAACAAGCGGCGGAGGAGAGCGCACGCCCACAGCCGGCTCCTCTCACCCCCAGCACCCGGTGGGCGGGCGGAGACCGGCGCCGCTCCTTTGTCCCTCGCCCCGGGGGCTGGTTGCGGGGCCGCCGCCCCCCCCTCACCCGCTGGGGCTGCCCCGGCACCGCGGCGGACGGACGGCAGGGCAGCCAGGGGGAGCGGAGGGGGCCGGTCCGCCCCCGCGGCGGCTCAGAGGGTGCCGAGGTGCGGGAGCGTCTCCAGCCGGTCGGTGCGGTCGCGCCCGGCCGCGCTCTCCACCCCTCGCAGCCACTCCGTGCATTTTCGCACCAGCCCCTCGTCCACCGCCGCCCCCGCCGCCGCGCCCCCCTCCTCCTCCTCCTCGTACTCCTCGTCGTCGTAGCGGTGCCGGTCGTTGAGCAGCGATATCTTCAGCAGGGCGCGCAGGTCGCCGCCGCCGCCGCCCGCCCTCCCGCCGCGCCGCCCCGGGGTCGGGGTCGCTCTCCCCCCGGGACCGGGACCGGGGCCGGTCTGGCCCCGCTGCCGCTCCAGGCTGCGGCGCTGGAGCAG
>NW_015090922.1:30098130-30145551 GCF_001431845.1 Calidris pugnax | reverse complement strand
GCGGCAGCACGGGGTGTGGGTCCCGACCGCCCCGACAGCCGCCGCTTTTCCCTCCCGACAACCCGCCCCTCTGCCCGCCCTTCGCCCGCCCCGGGAACAGCCTTCTCCGGCGCGGGGAGGGCGGGCGGGCGGGGACGGGCACCGGCCACCGCCTTTCCCCGCGCGTCGCCTGCCCGGGTCACGCCAGACCCGCGGGGAAGCCACGGGGCGGGTCCCCCCTGGGATTCCTCCCAAAGGGCAGGCTTTTAACGTTAAACCAGCACCCTCACACCATCTGCACAACACTGATGGTAGCTGGAGCTCCTCGGCTACGGGCAGGCAGACGGGCGGAGCGCTGCCAGCCCCACCGACACCCGGAGCAGACCCGCACCCACGCGAAATTCCCAAATACACAAGCCCCTCTGAGGACAAGGTAACGAAGACCCTGGTCCCAGGATCCTTCTTCCTAGCCCCAGTTCCGTCCACCATCGAAGTAAAGCGCGTGGCTCAGCACTGACAGGTTCTTTGAGGAGGAAGGCAACAGTCATCTCCTAACTTTTAAAGCACCCTAAAGAATAACGGAGGTTAATGGTAGTAACAAGTAAGCATATATTTCCTATGAATCCAAGATCACTACCACTCCAAAATTCTGTCTAAGAAGTCAGGCATATAATTTCTACAGATTTAACTTCAAAGTACTATCTTAATTAGGGTACCAGGATTTTACCAAAACATATGTAGGATGTATGCGATCCCCAGGGTCAGAGATCTCCACATCCCTGGCTTCACACCGTCAAAAAGGGTATCGTACAATGAGGGTGCATCAGCTGTGAGCTTTTGGAATATTCCTACACAGCAGAGATTGGATGTGAAGGAGCAAAAGATCCTGACAAAAGAACTCCATGTGTGTGCGCTCATGAAGCAAGTGAATCGTTTATTTTTCTCTTCTGAAAACTTAAAATGAAAGCACATGATATCACAGACCTAAGTGCGTATAAAAGCATACTAGTACGTGGAATTTTTGGACACCAGTTCTTGAACCCGTTCTGTTCTGGTGTTCTAGCAGTAAGCGCTAACCGATGAGTATTAACTTTGTTATTTACCATAGTGCATAAATAAATAAATAATCAGTCAGAATGACTAATACCATTCTAATTAAAGATTGTTGTGCAGGGGATTGTGTACCGGCAGTGGAGGTTGATGGGAAAAGCCACCTCTGGAGCAAACAACTGCCTGGTCCCCAAGCACCCACCAGTGGGGTGGGATTTCCCCAGTGACAGTTACGGTCAGTGCCCCAGGGGGAAACAGCAGCTGGGGAAGGGGCAGTGACAGTCGTTTCCAGGATGACATCCATCACTACCTACGCATGTACCAGCTCATCTTCAACACAAACTGAAAACTAAAGGGAAGTGCAAATTCACTCAAGGGTCCACCAGCTCCCAAGGGCTGTGCAGGCAGAGCTGGAGAGGCTGTCACTGCAGCACCAGCCCAGGAGCCTGCTGCAGGGTTAGGACTACCTGGTCCTCTACCACCAGCAGGAAGGACACCTCACTGGCAATTTATTTTTAATAATGGGTTAAAAGGTGAGGCTTGGTTGGCAGTTTAGTCACAAAATACATTCAAATATGAGGAAGAACTTCTTTAGGGTGAGGGTGACGGAGCCCTGGAACAGGCTGCCCAGGGAGGCTGTGGAGTCCCCTTCTCTGGAGATCTTCAAGACCCATCTGGATGCAGTCCTGAGTGATGTGCTCTGGGCAACCCTGCTTTGGATCTCTAGAGGTCCTTTCCAACTCCAACAATTCCATGATTCCGTGAAAATCATGCAATGAGTTTTTAACTTCAATCCATTATCAGTTTGTCAGTTTTAAAATTTTCTGCAAATTTTACAAATTTGGACATAGTAATACACATATCCCACTTTTTACTATATTTTTTTTATTTATTCAAGTGTAATGTTGAAAATCAGCCCTCTATAGCTGACTCCTAAATAAATAAAAAAATAGGCACCTTTAAAACTGATTTATTTCACAAATCTCATTTATACATTAGCCATGAGTTCTTTTAGTTAAAAGTATTTAAGTATGAAAGTAAAAAAAAAAAAAACAAACCTGTTTAAAATATAGCTTTTTAATAAAATTCAACAAGCTTTAAACAGACCTGTCACACATTCTCATTAAGCTTTTTCCATAAGGCACACGTATAAACATTTGAAAGGAGCAGTTAATTATAACTTACCAAATCTTTACAACATTTATAAAACTCTATCTTTGGAAAAGCATACAATGAATAATATACAAACATAAACGGCACATTGAAAATTTTAGACATACTGTAAATGAAATCTTTATGCATCCTACCCAGAACTTAGTGCCTTGCCTCCACTGGGGAATAAACTGTTGTTGGATGCAAGGTAGTTTTAAGACTACTCTGCACAAAATATTTAAATGTACTTTTTTGTTAAAAAAAAAAAAAAAGCTTAAAAGTTCCAGGGTAAACACAAACAGTTCACCCAAGTTTTGTTTAAAATTCTTTCTAGTAAAATTTATTTAATCACCCAATGCAAAAGGCAAGGAAAATACTAAGTTGTTACTGGGTATTTTATGAGTGGAAAAGTATAGTTTTCCAAGCAAAATTCACAGAGGAATAAAAGTTGGCTTTTAAAGTGTACAGTGGTTCCTGTTTTAAATTTACCCCAGACAGGACGAGACGCATTTAATCACAGCATCCCTTTAAAAAGAAAGAAAAAAAAAACAGTCAGTTAAGATATGTGTTATTTTCTTGAGATACATATCAACCATTGCATATTTAAAAATATTACATAAACTGAAGAGAAAAAAAGTTTATCAAATACAGGATTTTAACAGCCATGTTGAGTACGTCTACAGCAGCAGCTAAAGCAAAGGCTGCAGCCCACTCTGAAGCTCAGGTCCGCCCATATGGTCCAAGTCTTCCACACTGTTAATGCTCAAGCACATGCTGAAATGCAGCCACCGTGTTAAAAAACTGTTCCACAGCCACTTATTAAGGTCAAAGCCTTATTTTGCAAAAGCTGGCCAGAAGGGGCATGGCTGCAGAGCCTGCCAAATCCAGACAACGGGCAAAGCACAGGTGCTTTGAGTCCCAGCCACAGGGGAGTCAGACCACCAAGAAAAAAAACCAACCACAGCCTGAAGGGTTTAAAGTGCATCTACTAACAGTGAGGGATGAACACTCAGCCTTAAGGTTTGAAAGACCTGAAGGGCTGTACTTAACTGACAATAAACAAACTGTTTTCTGACTTATTCTACTTAGATTACACACTCTAGTCTCCTTTATTTTTCATTTTCTCAAAAATGTAAAAACTTATTAAGGAGTGGAAATTGTATTCTGTTGTCAGTCAATTCAAAAAATGAAGAAAAATACTACTGTGACTCCTTAAAGTCGTTGTATGTATGGGTTTTGTTGTTGTTGGTTCAGGTGTTGGTTTGGGGCTTTTTTGCCATGCCAGCAGGAAAGCCATAATAATAAAAAAAACCCAAACAAATCAAACCCCAAAACCACAAACAAGTAAATTGTTGTTAAGAGTAAACCATTAGAGTTAAACCAAGTAATGGTAATTTTGTTTAAATCAAGATAAATGCATACTTTAAACAATTACATAATACTGGTGTCTGGTACTTAACATGGTTTAGATCACTATTTCGGTGAGAAAGACAACCTATACAATAATTTTATGACAACATTCCACATAGGCAAGTAACTCAATAACCCCTAAAGAAATCACTGTACTACTAAAAGCAGCCTGTGTAAAATTCAGTTCTTTGGCTTATAAAATCTAATAGACAAGCAAAAACAAAGAAATAAGGTGATGCATGTCACCTAATGTTTTTTTGACCAGAACTACTGTTGGTAGGGAAGACCAATGACCAATAGCTCAACTTGCTTTCTGTGCAGAGCAGAACATTTGGAAAAAAAAAAAGGAAAAAAAAAGAGAAGAATGAATGATCCTACTGAGACTGTCATATGGCCACAGGAACTATAGGAATTCAGAATCCTACTTTTGACTGGGTTAGCTTGAGATGTCAGAAATAGCAAGATGACAATTTGAAGCCAGAGTTCAGTTAAAATACTTAATCCATTGTACTTAACTACTATCTTAATAAAAAGCAACCCAAACCACACAGCTTAATCCTCCCTAGATCAATTCTGAAGCTTAAAAAAAAAAATCCATAGTACAGATTCTGTTACAGAAAAGTTACAGAAACACAACAGGAAGATATCAGATGAAAGGGACAGGCGATACTTTGTATTCTTTTCCCCCATTTTCACTACAGAAAACCTCATTAAGTAATATACAGACATGGAAGCACTTTATTTTTTTTAAAAAAAGCACACTGCTGAAAGACCAAACTGTATTTTACATGAAACATTATAGAAAAAATACAGATTCTTCAGTTTGTTTACTTGCATGTGGTTTCACTCTGGCTAGCTTTCATTCCCTTTTTGTACACACAAGAGCTAAAAGAAATAAGCTTGCCAAAATGAAAATTAGCATGAAGTATTGCTTCTGCCTCTCCTAAGAATGATGGAGGAATTCAGAAGTAGACTTAACAGCTGCAACTATGCTTGTTTTTTTGCTTTTAACTAAGACTTCAGATCTATAAGTCACCTTTAATGCCAGTACTGAAAAAGTTCCTATTGCATCAATACATTTATAAATCACTGACGATTTTAAACCAAAACTCAATTTATTTTCAGTGATGAAAACTAGAATGAAATTTAACAAAGAGAACCACTGTGTACTTTACTTGTATTTAAAGCTTATATTAAGCATTATTTTGCATTCAGCTACGTCATTTTCTAAAAATTAAAAGGAAAGGGAGGAGGTTATGTTTTTTCACATACTTAATTTAAGGACTTTTCTCCCCTCTCTAGCACTAAGATATCTGACTTTTGTTAAGATGGACGTAATTATGCAGACTTACCTTGCAAAAGGAATATATGACAGACTATACCTGAAAAAAAAGAAGAAAAAAAGTGTATTTGACAGAGTATTCATGTCTCCTAGAACCCAATTATTTCACTTCAGCATTAATAAATGCAACCTGTTGTAACAAAACTTTAAACAAGATTACCTACTCAATTTAATGCTTACCTAAGAAAAGATGACACACTTGGACAAGAATTAATGTGCTGCCAAGGATTCCCTGGTTTACTTTTTGCTTGGAATTTTTTTTTTTTTTCTTATATAGTTTGTGACTTCTATTTACATAAACTTAAAGCAGATTTACTATCATCAGATTCAAAAGGAATTGATATTTCTGGGAAAACTGTATTCTTCAGTATGATGGAGACACCTTTTTCCATTTTAAACCACAATACACGTTACTATGCAAATATATGTCTTCTAATCGTATTATTTACGTAACTCTAAATACAGATATATGCTGTAGTATCAATAACACAAACAATTGTGGCACTCAAACAGTTCATAATTCTATTATCCTCTGCAACTTCCTCCAGGCTATGTTTTGTTCCCACACCTAGCCTATTCAAGCTCTAGGGCACTTAAACATCAAGGGATCTGCTTTTAACACACAGAACACAGTTTGAGTTGTCGGTCTTCCTTCTGTCCAGTATCAAGCATTTACTAGCACGGTGCCCAACAGTCCCTATCCTGAACAAATGGTTACTTGTCCTCAGATCCAAGTTCAGTACAGACACTGTGTATTCAGGGCAAGCTCAAACACAAACTGCTGTCATCTTGGATTGCCCAAGAGTTAGTACCAAGTAATTCCCCTGGGACAAGGAGACCAAGTATGTTCAGTTGTATCTCCATGGAGAAAGCAGTAACTTCAAAAATGTGGGCCAGGCTTGTGATCAGTCACCCAACTGTGCTCACACGTTCCCGAGCCCAGCCCTTGAGTGCATCTGGATGGTCATCACAGTACCTGCTGCACTAAATTTACCCTCTCACATCCACACACTCTCTCCCCCATGCTGCTAAATATTCTTGGGGCAGGACACACCCTATGAAAATGTCATTTAGCTTCCTCTGCTTCAAAAATTAAAATTTAGTTAGAACTCAGAAGAGGAGGTAATCAAAAGCAGAACATATGAATATAGTTTCCACAACAGAGAAAAGGCATAAGAATTTTTTTGCATATATATTCCTTTCATAATGCCTCAAATAAGTTCATGCATTGCAGAATATACTTAAAATTACCATTTTTGCAAGACGATTGCATATACATTTTGCTGAAGTTACACAGTCTATCTCAGGAAAACAGATTGAGGCTAGCATTTGGGAACACTTAACATTATGTGAAGCATGCATATATATTTATATATATATACACACACACATGTAGGTTTATAATCATGCGGGTGTAGGGGCAGGGAGAAGAAATTAAAATTAACTTTAAGAATCTTACCAGGTCATTGCCAAGAACTGCAATATGCAGAATAACACCGCCAAACCTTTTTTGTTCCACTAAGTAAAAATAAAGCAAACATTGCAAGTTAGTTCAGTCTATACTGTAAACAATTGCAACAGGCTGTTCAGCCAAAAATTTAGTTAATTGACAATACCTAAATTTCCTTGTTTTAACTTAATTTGCTACTCCCTTGCACTCATTTTATCTATCACTCCATTAGCATCATGCTATGAAAACCTTTAGCTTTGAAAACACTTAACAGCATCAATGCTAACACTTTCACTTACATTCACGATACCGTGCTTCTGCAAATGTGGAAGTTCACTTCAGCTACATATTTACTTCTATGGAACATAACTACAGCCAGTTTTTCAATCAAGATGCCTGAAGGTACTTGGTCTGTCTCCCTTCCTTTGTCTTAATGAGTTTAATATTCTGTACCTGTGGTTTCTGAAGACCACTACATATTCTCTGATATCCTCTGACATAAGTGGACACCACTAAGATGAAAAGTATATTTTAACTTGCTTTTCTTAGTTCTTAGTCCAGAGGTCTACAGACTGAATACAATGCTCTAGATTTTGTATTCTCATCTACATCACATGCAGGCAGAAGAGTGTGTTTTGCTTTGTAGCCAGCAGGCTTATCACTCCACCTAAACTCAACTGCAGTTGAAAACACAAATTACACACACACACAAGCTCATCGCTCCTCTACAACTGAACTATATGTTAGAGCTGTAATACAACTGATAAACTAACAAAGCCAGATTGCTCTTTTGAGAAACAAAGTATTCTCACTTACCCAGAATACAGCGCACAGAGTCAATATTAGGAAAAGCTGGGGGGAGATGAAAGGAGAGACAAAACCAAGAATGAGTACTCAAATACACAAGGCAAACACAGTTAACTGTTTTCAGTGTGGAATCAGCATCTTCAGAATTGACTCATGAAACAAGCAGAGTCAAAGGCTGTCACACAGCTGACCATATGCTGAACTCCACATAAAGTGGTGTTTTCCAAAGTACAGTATGATGTGCTCCATGGCCAGAAGGGCTGGAGCACACCAGAAGTCTTAGAAGAAAGAGGACACAGGAACTTACTTCAGGAACCATTAGGAGTATAAATAGGTCTATGTAGCCTTTATGTATTAGGTCTATAAAAAGGTGGGCTTAAATGATAAATCTTGCTTGAAAGCAATCAGGTAGTCTGGGAACTGCTATTCTATTATTTCAGTACACAGTATCATTTTGGATCTAGTATTCAGAACATCAATATCTGACAAGAAAGGTATGTGCATCACCAAAACCAACCCATTATTAAAAATATCCATTCACAATTACAGTATCTGGCAAACACAGGTTCTGCTTCTTCTGCCAGTGTTTTTTCCATCTGACAGTAAAGAAGAGCCCACTAGGGAGCAGCTGCCTCATACACAGTGAAAAAGCTCACATGATGCTTTATTCAAGCTACGCCTTTGATAGAACATTACAATGATATTGTTTACTATGCCAAATTGATTACACCATTTTGCAAGCTTAACCATCACTTTGAACTTTTCCTCTGAATCTCACCCACTGCCTCCGTTTGTCAATACCCATAGTAGGAAACAGAACAAAACTCTAAATTTTCACTGAAAAAATTTTGTTGGCATTTCATTGAAAGAAATAAAAAAGAACAGACTTTCTTGAAGTTTCAAAACTTATTTGTGACTCCTGAGTTGCCTATAATTTTAGCGTTGTGTTTAGATGGGGAAGAAAACAATCAAATACATCAAAAAGTTTTTGAAACTTTAGAAGTTTTCCAGTTCTTCTCTGTATTACTGAAATTTTCCATCCTAACAGTCTTAGCTCTCATCCAATGCTCCTGTTCCCTATTAGATGAAACCTCTCATTCTGCCTTTTGCTAGCTTTGTTGGTAGCTTCTCTCCAAAGGTATGCAGGTAGGTCTGTGGTGTTTCTCTTTGTTATCCTATCCATCCTGACGTGTCTTGCTCCTGCACTCTTCAAAGTAAGTTTAAGCACAGTGGATGATAGGATCATCAGAGCAAATATTTTTTGTGCTGTCTGGTTTAGGACCTCAGCTCGACCAGAAAAAGCCCACAGCTGTAAAGAGTTGGAGAATTCATGCTCAGCAAACACAGACTCAAGAGAATTGGAGATATTCTTGGATGGTTTTACTTTCCTAGGACTTGTAACTTGGTAAGATTTGGAAGAGATGGCAAAAAGTCACCTCTTTAACAAAGCCCAGAGTCCAAGCAACAACTGTGACTTCTCCAAAAGATATGGGCAAACATGAGCTTCTCAAATGAGATTATAACCTTTTTTTCTTCCGTGTGGGTGTGTGATAGAAAGAATATACAACCCATATGAGAGCCATCCAGAAAGAATTCAGCAAGAGTTTCTTACCCACATCAGAAAAGAAAGCTATATGATAGGGAGAATAAGACAGACAACTACACTTCAAAAATAAAACTTGAAACAAATCAGGAGGAACAAGAGAGAAAATAAGTACAAAACAGAAGCAGTGAGGGCAGAAACTACCTCATATAGAGGTTTGGGACAGGAATTCTGAGACTGGAGGCAGGGATGCTTTTTTCATCCTCCTGGAAGAAGAAATGATGGTCATGGAAGTAAAGGAGCCAAGGCCCCTCACAGTGGAGAAGTGTGAAGCTGAACATACAGCTTCACTGACTTTGGGGAGAGAAAATTATTATCTCCATTGCTTTGAAAATGCTGAACCACTAAGCTACACAAACAGAGCTGCAGCCAACAAACAACCGTCAAGCTAGACTTGGTGACCACTGACTTTTCAGGGGAACTCAAAAGTCTCTCTCTAGCCTTGTTCTTGAGGGAATTGTTTTGGAACACAAATTAAAAGTAACCAACCTAATATTAGCATTTAGTAAGAAATAATTAGTAAAGAACATTTTACTTCAAATGATTAATTAAAGAAATAATCATAAGCAACAAAACCACCGGCTCATAGAAAGGAGTTAGACAATCTTTATGATACACAGAGTTAATCAGCTTGACTGTTATTACTAAGTACAAAGAAGAGGTGGACTGAGAAATAATGTCCCTTTGGTAAAGCCTTGGATTTAGCTTTGAGGCTAAAGGAAAACTTTTTAGCAAAAGGAAGTAAAGATAGTATATTTACCAACATCACAATTGTAGCTATTAATCTTTTTGGCTCAAACATTGCTTTCAGTTGCTTCAGTGGCCCCATCAGGAAACATGTACTAATAGGAGAGGAAAAAACAAAACAAATGGTAAACTTCCAAATAAATCATTGCAAAAGACAATAGGTACTTAACCAGTTCTCCAACAGCCAACAAAGGCTTTAAAAAGGGCATTCCAGTCTTTAGCAACAAAGACCTTCTAGATCAATAAGTGCAATATTCCACAAATTTAGTCTTAGGAACAGATTATGTATTAAGTCGCACTTAGTCATGAAATTCTTTCCAAAACACTACCAGTTATAGCAGAGAGTTGTCAAGTTGAAGTCCAGTGAATTTCACGTTGAGGCTGTTCCAAGAACTGACTTGCCAAAAGAATGCAAAGAACACAGACCAAACTTCTGTGAAAAACTTCTGTTTAACAATAAACTTCTTAGGCAGCGTGCAAGTAGCTAAAATCAGTATTACATGGGATTTCTAACTCTTTGCCTGAGTTCAGCAAGGAAAAGAAAGAAGGAAAAACTTCCGTAGTTTGTATTAAATCCTCCTGCTTTCTTCTGCTCTGTAGTTAACTTGAAAGGAGAATGAAAACCATCAGCAACGCTATGCTGTACCTGTTCACACAAAGGAATGTGGTGCGAACCAAGAATTCACAACTCTAGGAGTAATTATCTGGCTTCAAATATTCTGAGATGAGTCTCTTCGTCCCTGTCACTGAAGCCATTCTGCTTTGTAGAAAATATTTAGTGAGACAGTAACCTTGTGGTGGTCCGAACGCTTTACTACAGAACAGGAAACCTAGTTAATATTAAGTTAACCTAGTTGAGAACCTAACCCAGTTAAGCTCTAGTTATTGTTTCCTTATGTGAAATAAAACAGTCAGTAGCAGGGAAACGCTTGGTAGAGCTCCCTCCTGAAACTACTCATAAGCCTGGTGAAGCACACATGTTCTAAGAAGTCGTATGGGATGCCATGTCCCAAGCAGTCAAGTGAACCATGGTCTCCACGCTCAGGTGTTCTCCTACCAGCAACTTTGTGTATATATCCCCTTCTCTTCACTTTTTTTTTTTATTTAAGTTGCGCAGACAGACCTCAAAAGACCATATTACATGGAAAAAAAAGGTGTCCTAAATTCAACAGAAAAAATATTTTAAATTCACTGGAATGCAAACTAACTTTTTCTTAGTATTTTTTACTCTTGGGTGCTGGGGCATAAAATTAAATTACAATTTAAAAAAACAGAGACATGAAGAACTAGAATTAAAAAATTAGTTAGCTAGTGGAACAATAGGGATGATGAAAATATGGTAGTAAAAATGAGGGAGGTTCAGGCCACATAAAATAGGCCAAAAAAAAAATAATACAGAAAGCAAAATGCATTGATGCTAGCCTAATTAGATTGAAGGACAGACATCACAAGAGCTTCTCCAGAGATGTAAGAGAATCCATAGGGAGTATAAAGGCTGGAGAAAAAAATCTAGAGATCCTCCACTTACAGAGGATATTTCCTATATACAACATATTCTGTAGAAGGTACACTCATTATCCCAAAGAAGAATCAAATAAGTATAAATGTTTTCATGCTTGTGGCTAGACAATTATAGTAAAACCAAACTAGACAGGACTATTTATTAAGAGTGGTAACCGCATTTGTTTTAAATACAGACTTGCAAACAAACCTGAAATGCTTAAATCTCTTTTTCAATTTATTACTTTAGTGTCATTCCCTACTGTTCTTAGAACACAGCTGCCTGTTGATTATATCTAATAGGACTAATGAAGGGGAAAGGGGACTCTTTTTACTTCTAATTCTAGTTGGAATCCAGACTAAAATTTTTCAACATTCTCCAAAAAGAAATGCTAGTCTGTAAAAGCCTTCCTCTTAGTTCACTGACAATTAAGACTTGATTAGTACCAAGTTTCTAAAATGCTAATTTAATTTGAAGCACTGAAAACACACCCAAAACACTAGGTTAAAAAAAACCAAACAGAACTCCAACAATAAACAATAAAGAATAAGGTAAGGGACAGAAGGGGAAATATTTCCAGTATTAACTTTGTCTTGTTTTAGTACAAGATGGAATAGTTATACAAATGAGAGACTCAATCCCCGTATAAACATCTTTGTCCCCTGAAAAATTGCTTGAGGAAATCACATTTCTCAAACGTTAATGTCACATTGCCTGAGTTTTAACAGATTAACAATGCTTTGACTCAACAGTTAAGTGACCTGACTAAAGTCACAGAGTCCATAAAAGTGAAGACCAGGTGCCATGGTTTGGACCAGTCCCACGACCATGCTTCAACTATGCTAAGAGAGTAAGAGAAGGACAAACAGAAACTGAAAATACTTTATTCACATTAAGTTGTTTCTCTCACGTCTTTCAGACAGTGAAAGAAGAGTTTTAGATCCTAGGAGGTCCCTTCTGCACATCTTTTAAAACTGCTACAGGAGCCAAGCACAGAATTTAAAATACACTATGAATGATTTTTAGATTCTGCCTGGCCTTATGATCAAAAAGAGGATTTCCTGAACCTCTCCTTTCTCAAAGATTTTTTTCCTAGAAACAGAATGACCTCTCTGTTAAAAGCAAAAAGTTCCTTCCAGTAACAAAGCATCCACCCAGCAGGCAGACTAGTTTGCTCCTGACACCAAGGTACCTCTGTACCTGGCAGGAGGATTAGTTGTAAGAAGTACAAAACATTCAGCCAGCAATTTATTATTCATACTTAAGATAGCAGTTGTGATGTGTCTATAAAACAATCACATAAAACATTACAATAGGGCAATAACAAGTGAATAACTAACATTCACTAATTCTTAATCTTAAAACTGTCTTACAAAAAAGATTTTTTATTAGCATTTCAATATGAAAACAATTTTGTTTATACATAAACAGATAGCATTTTAGAGTAAAAACAAATGGAAATGTAGATGAAAAAGATACTTTTCTAACAACAATAATTAAGAAATCGTACCTTGCTAACGCAGCAATATTTCCCAGGGTGTAAAACAACGCAAAAAGTTTGATCCCATTTGGGAGCCATAGCAATGCTGTTCCCTATAAAATAAAAGATAGGTTATTTGTATGTTTTTAATTAGTTAATTCAATTTATTTAGATTTTACAGTCGATGAATATATTTTCAGGCTATGAGGACTATCATTCCAACATACAGCAGCAGAGTACAGTGTTCTCAGACCCGTAGCAGTCAATACTCACAATACTTCTATTGCCACCTGGTGGCAAAATAATGTATTGATTTACTATATTTCACCATATTTTCTACAACTCAGCAATGCTTATTTATATCGCCTATAACATTTATTTGTACTGTTTATATTCTATAGGCAGAAAGATTAAGTACTAAAAAAAAAATAGCAGGAAAAAAAAGTGATGCTAGCCTGTCCAGAAATAGGTGTTAAAGCACAAACCTGGTATGCACTAAAATTTGTGATTATATTCGTTAAATATTACTTGTGGAAAAAAATGAAGGGAGAGAAATTCAACCAAATAATGCTTAAGCAACCCTAAGAAACGGATATTCCAACCCAACCTAGAGCTCCCTCCCTAGAACTTGCCCCTTCTCTAACACAAGCATCTGGCCAGAGTTTGTATCACTGTACTCGCTATAGATATCAATACGAAGAACACCACTCTCCAGTTCCTTTATTGAACTAATTACTACTTAAATAAGACCTTTCATAGGTAAGACAAGCAACTGTTCTGGTTTATCTCAGAGTCTGAGGGAGTCTAGCAAACCACAAGTTTTGAAAAAAGAATGAGAAGCTTCCACCTGCAGGAGAATCTAGCAAGTCCTGATCTCTAAGCGAGTGCCTTAAGCAACAGGTTGCTCCTGCACAGCTGCTTCCTCCTGTCATTACGTAAGCCTTCCTGCTTTAAAAGCTTTTCATGGTAAATGAAAGAGAAACAGCAGTCATTTCAATAATGGCAAAACCAGAAACTAATGCACACAGGACAAGTTTCTCTATCCTACCCCCAGAATGCATTACAAGTCAAGGCAATCTGCCTGACAGCCTCCACAAAACCTGCAAATATCACCCATACACATTAGCCAAAGGCTGCTGCCTGGTTTACATCAAAAGTCACGCTCTGTGAAGAATCAACATCATACTTCGTAATGAAAAAAAAAAGGAAGGAGAAAAAAAAAAAAAGGAAAGAAAGAAAAAACACAAACCCAGGAGTCTGGATACTTTCCCAATGTTATTTCCCCTGCTCCTGAGACTTTCCATGCAGATGAACTGTGAGTGACCTGTGTCAATTTTTGATAGACCCAATAAATTCATAGTTCTCAACTTCTAACTGCAGGCTTGAGTCTCCTGCCAATACCTCAAGTTCAACAATGAACAAATGATTTGCTGACCACAGGAGTGCAGCAGGTTTTTCAAGTGCCAACATGCTACCACAGTCATCACCTATTGATTTGTGAGTGGGACAGGTTACACTTGTGGTTTCTTCAGCCTTTAAAAACTTGTAAAGCTTCCCTCTCTTTTATCCCTTTCATTGGAGAGAAAAAAGATGGGTACACACTGAACAACAGCAAAATCTCTTTCCTAGTACAGCATATTTTTTCATTGTTCAAAGCTTTTAGTAAGAAATTTTATTACGCTGTAATAAAAACGCTCTACTGTGAATGGCAGAAAGATGGTCAAAATCGTAATTTACAGAACAATAGCCCCTACATTATACATTTAATGTCCAGTTAAACTTATTAATATAAAATTTAGGATACATGACTAAAACAAACAAAGAATCACTTTACTTACAAGAATAGAACACACAATGCCAGCAACAAAACATATGGCAAACCATCTCACTCGAGTACCAAAGCTGAGTGTTGAGGCATCAAGGACCTTAATAGAAGGAGAGGGGAAAAAAAAGGGACATTAGAAACCCAGTTTTGAACAACCTAAAGGACAATTTTCCTTTACTACTGAAGTCCTTAATTTCAAATAAAATAATTTTTTAACCAGAATCTATTATTTTACCTTGCTTAACAGTTGCTTGCATATTGGTTATTTCAGTTTAATAAATTTTATTAGCTGTTTGGAAACATATTTCCAAAACAAACAAACAAAAAAGACAAAACCTGTGAAGGTACATCCTGGCACTCAAGCAACACTGATCCACTTTCAAACAGACTTTCTTCTCACCATACAATTACAATTGAAAATTCTCAGAAGAACGAACAGACCTTCTAGCAATTTGCAGATGAACATATCTATTTGTGCAGCACTCTATGTTCCTATAGATATTGCTGCCTTTTCCTGTTACTAGACAGAACCCTTGGTATATATTAGTACAAGTATCCACTGCAATCAGTATGATTCCACTTCAATTACTGTTCCATACAGGGTGAAGGTGTAGGCAGATGAACACAACTTGTCTCCTCAGACAGGTAACTTGCTGAAAGAGCTAATGTTGCTTTCTCCAGAATAGCTTCTCCAGGGTGAATCCAGAACCGGAAAGACCCTTTAATGAGCTGACACAACTCACAAAGTGGGAAAAGAACTAGTGTTCCTTCTATTCTGATGACTTAGCCCTGTGCTAGACGAATGAGCTAAACCAGTTCAACAAGAGGTTAGAAAAGCAGCAGGGCTGATATAAGGGAAGAGGCACAGCCACAGAGCTGGCAGATAAGCCCCTCTCAGTAGGAGTGACTAGTTAGATATGCTCAGCTCATCTTCTCCGCTCATGCTGTAAGAACAATGTACTTGAGTTTACTCCAGGTCACTAAAATCAAACATACTTTCTATTTTAAACTGCTCTATTAAGTGAAGTGTTGCTTCAGCTTATGTAAGATGACTATAAAAAGCTAACTTTCCTATTTGCTCAGATGACAAGCAAATCTGCCCTCTTGAAAATATCTGTAGGCTAGATAACAATCAAGTATTATTAACCAAATATACAAGCTAGGGATTCTCCAACCAATGAGTTTCCTTTGGGAAATTTCTCTTTCAGGCAGTGGTGAGTGAGTGAATGGAATTTGGTTACTGATTAGAATGATTTCACATCTGTACAAATGAAGAACCCGTGTCTAATTTAATAAAAAAGGGCCACATAAAAGTACACATTTCTGTGCTGTGATGAATCAGCATCTGAATGTACGTCAACAAGGAATAGCTTGAATTATTTCCTACTTATAAAAAAATTACTAACCTTATTTAATCAAATGGAATATTTACTTAAGAAATAAGAAAAATAATCTTTCACACTTGCATACTGTCTGAACAGACACAGAGCTGGGATTCATTATTGTCCTGAATTTTCTTTCCCCTTCTCTGTGTTCAGCAGTTATGACAGAACTTCCAAAGGTCAGAAGATGCAGCTTACCTTGTTAGGTCCGACTCTTTATCCTTATGTATGCATTAAAGAAATAAACAAAAAACAGTAACTATAAGATGGTTTAGTAATTGAACTCATATTTGATAGTCATATTCCTGAATGCCTATATGTGTAAGAAGTGCAAGAAGAGCTGGTAGGATGTGACTGAAAATACTCATTTGAATCATGCTTTTAATTACATCTATTCATGCAACTAATCACACACACACAGAGGAAAAAAAAAAGAAGAAAAAAGTAAAAATCCTTTCCATCTCTGCTCAGAAATAAAGCTTGGATGGACCAATACTCTCAGTTCATCCAATGCACATGTTTCAGATTGTCTAGAAAACAGGGAAAAGATGAAGGTATCAGGCACATTGCTGCCATTTACTGCTATTCTACCTCAACTCTTAATATCTGATGATGTTCACTACCAGGAAATTTCATTTTTCATATACATTTAAAAATAGCTTAATCTTCATTTAAATCCCTAAAAGTTATTAGGTTGAAAAATACCAACACCATAAGTGAACCACACAAAGGCTTTGAACAATAAATGCCACAAAAATTTAAATATGATTTTATGAGTAGTTTAATACATTTTGTGGATTTAATTCTTAAAAACTTAGATTGACAATAGATGCACGTGAAGTGCAAGAAGACAAGCTGTGGCATGAAGGCTGCCAGACCACTACAACGTAGCATTCTTTCTAATAATAAAACTAAATAAATTAATTGGCATTAAAATGAAGGTTGATCCTCCAACCATTCCTGATGCCATCGCCATTTATGTTATCAAGCTGAACCTAGTTAATGCAACGTTTGAAATCCTGAAACTGGAGGTCTGGTAATCTTCTTAGTCCCTGATACCTAATACTTTTTAGGTTTCATGGAAGCAAGGGTGCTAGGTAATTTTCTGAGATGTCTGATTCACCCCTGTACTGAAGCACCTTGCTGCAGAAGTTGAGTAACAGGTACATAGTTCAACGACTTAAACTACAGACTGCAGGTTGTGCTAAAATGCCAGGCTACGAGCTGTAAAAGTTGAGGACCTGACACAGCACCTGCCTGTTCTGTCACGTCTGCTGCAGGAGCAGTGATTTCTGTAAGAGGAGCTGTGAGACACCCTCAAGTAACAGCTCAGAGACCATGAACCAGAACCCTAAGAAAAGGTTAGTAAGTTAATAAGTCTAAACTGCCTACACAACAAATGCAACAAACAACGTGAGGCTGATTAGGATGTCTTCTGTTGTCTGACATAAACCACACAGCTAATCCTAGTTTTCAGACAAAGAGAGTTTGCATTACACTCTACAATATTTGCATTGGCAGGAGATTTTACTTAGAAGACTGCAAAAATTGCCATGCAAATTCCACATCTGAAGAAAGATTTATATGGAGAACTGTGAATTAGTGACAACAAGAGAGTTCCTGTAAAGCATACTCTTCTTGCTATACTGCTTATCAGCTTGTTTCTAAGCAATAAAAAGAAAACTGAAACAGAAATCAACAAATTGAAACCCTCAGTTTTCTATAGCTAAGCTTTAACACCAAAGTCCTGGGCAAAAAGCAAAGATTTTTATTCACAGGATATTCCAAGAAAATATTACATCAAATAATTGCCCAAGACATCCAGAAATCAAGAGGAAACCCCAAGTGGAAACTGGAATCGGGAAGCAGACTTCCTGAAACATAAGGATCGGCCTTGCAATAGTCTAATACACAAGTTGCAAGAGACAGATAACACTGTCTTTACTGAATAGCTTGCTATGGACACCCAATAAATCATAATACATGAATAATAATCTCCAAGGCTGCCTTTGTTCAAAACCATTAACTGTAGTTTTGAACATCCACCTAGGCTCCCCCCATATGTTAATTATCTTATAAAAGTTTTCCATGTTGGCAAATAAATAGAAGCACTTTCTTTTATGGGCTTTAAGAAAGATTCTAGAAATTAGCAACTGTATCTTTTCTTGGTAGTAAATTTAAGAATATGCAAGTAATGGAGAAAATTCAGTTTCAAAGAAATGTTGAGTACATCTGCAGAACTGAGTTCTTCAGCAATATTTAAAAAGATATTTTTTAGAGATATATTGTCATCTTTCCCTAACTGGCCTCCTCATAAGTATTTCTATCAACACCTTAGAGTAAAATATGAGCAATTTAAATACCTGTTCTACTCCTCCTTGCTAAAATCTTGTTGAATGCTTTAAGCAGTTGTCACTCTGCAACTATCACAAAACTACTGCCAGAAAACAAGCCACTGTGTCAAATGGACTGATTTTATATCAGCTTTGGTGTTGATAAAACTAAGCAGCATAAGGCTGCCCTGACAACACGATGAAACCACTGCCAGAAAACAAGTTAGTGTGTCAAACTGAGTGATTTTATATTCGTTTTGGTGTTAATAAAAAACATAATGCTGCCCTGACAACGTCACTACATTGGTATATTTGCAATTTATTATTGATTTTTTAATAATTCCCTTTATTTTTTTTAATATTTAGAATAATTGGTCAAATTGCAGCAAGAGGCTGCAATCATCTGAAATCAATCATCTGTTGGTCATCTGAAGAGTTTAGAAAGTACTCCATTGAATCATTACACAATTGTCTCACTATATACATTTCTTCCAATTTACTTAACAGGAATTACTTCTGACTTCATGGTAATGGTTCTGCAAAAATCAAGGAGCAGAATACAGAGACATCTATGAACATAAACCATATGATGGCTATTACACAACTATCAGCTATTCCAAAGAGAGGGCCATTGTTTTTAACCGAACACATGACTCTGTTCCAGAAAGGTCATCTAAAACAGTTGAAGATTTTTACACATAAAATGCATAGCCATATTTTTTCTTTCACAACCTTACCTCTTTAGAAGTGTCCTTCTCTGCGTGGGTGCACATACTTTTTTGCTCTATTACACACACTTTAAAAATAGTCAACATCATTCAGCTGTAAAGCTATAGCTCTAGTTAATATCACATAGGAATTTCCTCACTAAAAGAAGCCTGA
Source organism: Calidris pugnax (assembly GCF_001431845.1). Classification (NCBI taxonomy): domain Eukaryota; kingdom Metazoa; phylum Chordata; class Aves; order Charadriiformes; family Scolopacidae; genus Calidris; species Calidris pugnax. Next base: position 30,126,608 of record NW_015090922.1, on the reverse strand, counting down.
TTTACTACTTTGAGAGAAACCTACAACAGGGGCATTGCCTAACCTAAACACTTGAATTTTTCTTCAGTGGATATTTATTTACATTAAAGAAGATCTTTCTGGTTCATCTTCTGAGCATGAATCTCCTTTGCACTATGCCAAAGGCATACTGCTATGTTTTCTTTTATCCTGTACTGGCTAAGTCTTACATGTGAGCAGATTTTTCCTATTTAAAGGCTTTTCTGTCTACCACAACATCACTACATGCAATAATCAAATCCTACATAGCTTAGTTTCTGACATTTAGCAAACAACACATTCTTAGCTCAGTTCCCTCCTTTTCAGGATACACACCTCAAATATAAAATTATTAAATACTCAGGCATGTATCTATTGATTTGTGCCTTAAAACAAACATCACAGCATCAAGTAAAGGACACCTCTGTGTCACTATCATATGTCTCATACGAAATGTGCCTGGGGATGGCAGATTAATTAATCCTCTTAGATTTGAACTAAGATCACCAGGAATGTAAGTATTTCTTTGATAATCATGTGATAAGACCAGAAGGTGAAGCATCCTTCCTAAGTGCTGGCAGCCAGCTCTGGTATGAAAGGGCACAGACACTGCACTGCTTCCAGAATCAGTCAGGTGTGGATACAATTTAGCTGCTTTACTGTGGCTAAGAGGGCAAGTTCATTAACCTTGAAGACCAGCAGCAACCCAGTGCAAAGACAAGTGAAGCATGCCAGCAGCAAGCTGCTGGAACTAATATTATGCCACAGATACCAACTATACTGAGGTTACGCTGGTGCAGCATGGTTTATCAGCTGGAGCTCAGATTCGGGCTGCTCTTTGTTCCCGTTTCCTCCACCATGCTCCAGCATCCTGTAGCACGCCGTATCAAGATATTCCATGATGAGGGGCACTTTGACCTGCAGTCACACCGATTAAAAGGGAGCTCACAGTACAAATCGTTCAAGTATGCTCAACTTTGCTCCAACCTAGAAATTAAGCCTCAGAAATGTATGGTAAAAAAGCCTAGCAAAAAAAAAACCCCAATCTGATGATGAGGAAGCTAGTGGGGAGGAAACAGAAAAATTAAATTGTACTTGAGCAGTATGGGGCAAAAAAAAAAGGAACCTCAGCACAACACACACAAAACTATCCCTGTCTACAGAAAGTCTTTCATAGCTTTTGTACATTCGGGAGCATAAGGAAATGAAGAAGAAATTTAGAAAGAAAACCTGTTGTTCAACTAATCAGCAAGTACCAAGGCCATGTAGGAGGAAGAGCACACACACGACACAAGACTACCCTGCCATCTCGAAGCAGGACATGGAAAATAAAACCAAAAGACTCCAAACCACCAACACAAGACAGAGCTTCTCTGCACACCGAAAACCCGCCCAAACTCTGACTCCCGGGCAGGGCCCGGTGCCCACCAACCTCCTCCTGAGGCACCCGCCGCCAGCTTTTGGCCTCTCCTTACCACCCCGGTGTCTCCGGCTTACTGACACGGGCGGGCAGGCACCGAGGGGTGCGGGAGGGATCGTGCGGGAACACCGGCGCGGGCCTGAGGCACGGAGCCTTCAGCGATCCCCCGCCGCGGCGCCGGCTCAGCCCCCCGCGGGGGATGGGGCGCGGGCCCACGAGCCGCAGCTCGGCGGCCGTTAGCCGCGACCGTGAACGGCGGCTGCCGGGCCACCGGGGCGAGGAGAGGGAAGAAGAACAGGTCCCCGCCGGGCGGTACCTGAGCTGTCAGTCCCTGCTCCTCGTCGTCCTGCCCAGTCAGCACCCGCCGCAGCTTCTCCATGCCGTCGTTCGAGCCGGGCTGTGCCTGAGGGGTCGGGACGGGCCGGTACCACACTCCCCTGCCGGGCCGCCGGCCCAACCGGAAGTGACGCGCACCCGTAGGCTTCACCCCCTGGCGGCGGCGGGGCGCCGGGCGCCTGCGCACTGCGGGGGGCAGCGGTGCGGGGCGGTGCGGCCCTCACGGGGGTGGTGGGGGGCCGCGTCCCCGGGGAGCCCCGTGTCGGGCGGGTGGGGGCGAGGTGGGGAGGAAGAAGCGCTTCCCGGCGGAATTGGCTGGTTTCGGTGCGCACGGAAACGTGATTTGCATGAGCTCGGTAGCGCGAGTGGGTGGTTAAATAAGGGGGTTTTGTGTGGGTGCAGAACGGTAACACCGTCGTTATTCACGGATTTGACAGAGTGGGAAGGGACCTCTAGAGACCATCTGGTCCAATCCCCTGCCAAAGCAGGGTTGCCCAGAGCACATCACTCAGGACGGCATCCAGGTGGGTCTTGAAGGTCTCCAGAGAAGGGGACTCCATGACCTCCCTGGGCAGCCTATGAGTTCTTCCTCATATTTGAGTGGAACTTCCTATGTTCCAGCTTGTGCCCGTTGCCCCTTGTCCTATCGCTGGAAACCACTGAAAAGAGTCCGGCTCCATCATCCTTCAACCCACCCTTTAGGAACTTGTAAACATAGATGAGGTCTCCCCTCAGCCTTCTCTTCTCCAGGCTAAAGAGCCCCAGCTCTTTGAGCCTTTCCTCATAAGGGAGGTGCTCTAATCCCTTAATCATCTTGGTTGCCCTACGCTGGACTCTCTCCAGTAGTTCGCTGTCCATTGAACTGGGGAGCCCAGAACTGGATGCATTATTCCAGTTGTGGCCTCACCAGTGCAGAGTAGAGGGGGAGAATGACCTCCCTTGACCTGCTGGCCACACTTCTCCTTATACAGCCCAGGATTCCATTGGCCCTCTTGGCGACAAGGGCACATTGCTGGCTCATGGAGACCCTGCCATCCACCAGGTCTCCCAGATCCTTCTCCTCAGTAGTGCTTTCTAGAAGATCCACCCCTAACCTATATTGGTGCCTGGGGTTCTTCCTCCCCAGGTGCAGGACATTACATTTGCCCTTGTTGACCCTCATTAGGTTCTTCTCTGCCCAGCTCTCCAGCCTGTTCAGGTCATGCTGGATGGCAGCACAGCCCTCTGGAGTGTTGGCCAGCCCTCCCAGTTTGCTATCATCTGCGAACTTGCTGAGGATACACTCTGTCCCCTCATCATTGATGAATATGTTGAACAGGACTGGGGCGAGTATTGACCCCTGGGGGCACACCACTGGTTACAGGCCTCCAACTTGACCCTGCTTCTACCACTCAAACAGCCCTTAGGGCATGATGGCGCTGCGGAGGCAAGGGGTCTGGGGCAGTGGCTAAATCACCCCCAGAGCACAAGTGTCTCCCCGCTGTCACCCCAGTTATGCCCCAGACATGGTACCGGTGGGCTGAGGATTTGGGCATCCAACTGCCACCAGTGCAAACAGCCTCAGTGCACCTTGAATTCAGGGCACCTGCTGTGCCCTGCACACCGTCTGTGTGTGAGCAAGCCAGGTGCTTTTCCAGCTGCCAATGGCTGGAGCAGTGAGAAACGGGATTAGCTGTGAAGGCCTTTTTTCATGAGTAAATGTAACACGTATATTAACGTGGAGATTCCCATTGTGACTCTTTGTTAACCTCTGCCCCTGGGAGAAGGGGGATGGTGGAGGCCGTCGCGCTGCCCTGTGTCTCGGCCTGCTCATTCCTAGCAACGCTCTAACCACTGCCTGCTGTGTTCAAACATGGCCACTCCGCATGCATCTTCCCCATCCTGCCCTGTTAGACACTGACCCTCTATACCCTTTGGGGCCATTCCTGCATCTTGACACGTGGCTCAGCTATGGGACTGGACCCAGACAAGCGCCACCGCTTTGGCCCGGGTGGTTTGTGAGGGAAACAAGGCTGGCGGCTAAGGAAAATGGATGCAGCAACGGTGGGGTGTGCCCTGCCTGCTGCTTGGCTGCAAAGTGACAGCAGGCACCGGGGTGGGGTGGGAGAGGAAGATGAGTGATAAGAGCTGTGTAACCTGCTGCTGTGTGAGTGAACCGATAAAAGCCAGGCAGCAGAGCCCTGGATGAGGCCCGTCAAGACAGAAACCTTCCCTTACCTCTCTCCCCTGACATGAGAGGCAAGCTCCCACCCTATTCCCCTCCCCACACTTCTTTTAGGAACAGTTACCCATATGCCTTGTACATTGGCTTTTGGGTGAAATACTTGGACGCAAACTATACCTTTCCAGGCTGATGACAGGCCATCGGTATCTCAGGAAGCTTTAGGTCAAGGCCAAAATTATGAATGGGAGAAACACCTGCAGACACGTCTGTGTGAAAATAGTCAAACAGCAGCAAAATGTCACTCCCTGAGCTGGGCAGCGTGCCCCATACCTTGCAATGACCTGAGCAGGGAGGAGAATGTGTATACAGGAACAACATGACCATGACAGGGGAAGAAAAATGAGAAAAGGCATCAGGGTGTGTATGTGCAACAATCATCTTCCTGGTCCCTGGCATGCCCAGAGGCCCAGCTGGTCCCATCTGGAGTTTGCTGCTCTCTGCTTGGCTTGGTGCTTTGAGAGCTTTGCAGTTGACATGGGCAGGAGGTGGTGAGCAGAGGTCCTTGGTGACCTCCTTCTCCTCAGCAGCTGTCCTAAAGGTGTCAACATGGGAGTGTCATTTGGTGGTGGCTCTGAAGAGAACTGGTTGCTGGCAGGAGCTGCTGTTCCTATACCCTCCCACCCCAAACCAAGAACTGCTTCCTGGAGGATCCTGCCAGTGACTACATTTATGGGGTCCCTCTTCTCTCCTCCCACCTCCCCAGGGCCTTCCTGTGAAGGCAAGGTAGGGAGCAGGGAAACAGCGTTGTCCCGAATGACTGCCAGCTGCCTTCCAATATGTGACCATGACCTGCTGATGGCTTCCGGAGTATTTGTATGTACAACACCATGGCTGTGTCATCAGCCCTATCCCACCATGTTCAGAGGGGGAGAGAGGACTGTGCAGCAGGTGCTCCATGCAGAGGCTGAGGGAGGCTGTGTGTAAGATGTGCAGTTAACCAGGTGCTGGGACCCTAGGGGCTGGCTCTGGGTACGTGCTCTCTGCCTTCAGTAGCTGCCAGTAGCTGCTACATACCATGGTTCCCCAGGGAATGTTTTTTTAAAGACCTAACAGTCTTTGTGGTACTGCAAGTGATCTATGTCACCTCTCTATAGCTCTGAGACCCATGCAATAAGCCTCACATGCCACTTCTTCCCCAGCTTGCCCTCCCCGTGCATCTATAGAAAGGCAGTGCCTTTTTGTTTAAGTTGGACGCTGAAGTGCTAATACCAGGAATTGCTGTGGTGGGGAGCAGGCCAGAGAGGTGTCGCTGGTTGTGCCTCCACAAAAGTCTTCTGCAAGGTCCAGGCATGGAGATCTGGCATAATGCCAGAGAGCATGTTCTCCTCTGGACTCACCCTAATGGCAGTTCCAGACTCAGAGATGTCCAAACAGGCGTTAGATCCCACCTGATGATCTGTTCAAGACCTTCGTAACAGGGGCACATCTCCTGTGCTACCTCCAATGAGCAGTTGTTTTTAAAATCACAGCTGCCTTCTTCACCTCTTTAATTTTCATTTTTGTTATTAAATTTAACTAGATGCAACCAAAAAATTAAGCCTAAAATTTAGAGAAATGTTGTGCATTGCTACAGTCCAGAGAGAGAGAGTGGCACTTTCAGGGGGCAGCTCTTCTTATCTAAGGCAGTTATTTTAGTAAGGGAGAGATTGCTTTCTGCTCTCTGTAGAGGAAGCATGGATGACTAGGTCAGACAAGACACCTAGGTTTCAGTCTGATGAATTAGGGTGATGAACCTCACCATTAACTCTTTTAATATAAATATAGGCAGGGCTAGCCTTTATATACATCTCTCACTAATTTGCATGTATCCACATCTAAATTTGAAGTTAGCTAGAAAAATCTGTGATGTTTTCCTGAAAAATGCATGAATTTAGGCAACTTGCTGAATTGATGTAGTCGGTGGCACAGTTTTAATGAACGTACAAAGACCAGTGTCTGTACCCTTCAGTCTCATAGCTCGATCAGCTGTAAACCTGTAAACCCTTATTCCACAAAAATCAGAGTTCAGTGATTGCTCTGGTCACACTTTAGGGTTCTAATGTCCCATATTCCTCCTCACCTTTGCATTCTTCACCTTTGGAAATGGCGTATTTGAAGGAATATTGCTGAAAGGTGAAAGCCAAGGGTTACAAGAGACCTACTGGGAGCATGGTAGAAAACGTAGAGCTGCTCTGGGGACTTGTCCATTCTACTTGATAAGACCCCCACCTCAGTCCTGCCGCTTGGTGCAAACATCTCACATCAAACAAAGCAGCACCTTCTGAAGCCCACTGAAAGGAAGGGAGCTTACCACTGGAGACAAATGTCCCTCATGTCTGTTGAAAAGAACATGTCCTCTTGAAAATGTGATTATGAACTTCCTTCAACAAGCCTGCATCGCTGACAACAACAGGGAATGGTGATCCAAAAACAAGGAGCAAGGAAGCAAAGGCTGGAAAATGCATCCCCTTTCTTATGCCTCAGTTCAGGAAACCCATTACTTCTAATTTCTCTGACACTTCCCACTCAAAGTCACAGGCCTCTTCAGCAGAGCACACGCTTGGCAACTTGATTACAGCTTCACGGTCATTGTTTCTGCTGTGACTCAAACCTTTCCAGATCCAGTCATCGCTTCTTTAGTGTCACGAAGTGATCTCACTCCTAGATCTCTGATGTAGGGAGCTGAGGCACGCAAAAACCAACTGCAGACTGAAGAGCTGCTTCCTGGAGTGCTTGGCAGGCACCTAGTCACTAGGTGTGTTTGGGGTTCACAGTAACACCAGGAGCTACTGCAAAGCTCTGGAGGGGAAGGTAACAGCCTTTATTGGCTCATCACGGGTAACACAGCAAATGCAAGGAAGTAAGAAACAGCCTTGTGAGCTCATCTCTGTCTGTGGCATCATACATTCTGATGAGGTACCACAGAGGCTTTGCTAACTGATACACTCCCGGTACCTTGCCAAACCTTTGAACCCTTTCCTGTTCCAAACAATAATCTGGCTGAGAATTGACGCTGGTGTTTATCAATTTACAGTATAAGAAACACAAAGTATTAGAGAGGTTACCGATCACACTGCTGGCTTTCTGCTTTGCTCCCAGCTGACCCCTAACATCAAGCACGCGTACAAAAGTACCTTGTACTTGTTGCTTTGCATAGCTTCCTCATTAACAAATACAGTAATTGTTCTAGGATTTTAAGTGATCCCAGGGGCAAGGAGACATGGTCTATCCTAAGGTGTAAGCGAGGACTGTTTGAGACAATCTTGCTATTCCCTTGCCATTGCTACAAGTTAAAAGCTGGAGATCTTTCTGTGTTTAAGCTGTGATCTCGGATCCAGGCAGACTGCCGAGTGACAGGTTAGAGGAGATTAATATCTTACCCTGCCAGGAGACAGCTTGAAGATTCCACAATACCACATGTCCTCTTCAAAGAATGAGAGGCTACTAGTCTCATTTACATCACTCAATACCGCTCTGAGAAAGCATCCCTTCAGTTAATACATATCCCAGGACAAGAAGCATGACATGAGTCTATTCCAACCAACCTATAAGTCAACACCACTAAAAGCAAGTTACAGCACGGTTCTCCCCTGGTTAAGTTATGGGTTAAATGCTTCCAAAATTATTAAATACTATCAAAATTGTAAGTGGCTTGCTTTGTTCCTTTATATATTTCTACACAGTGGACCAAATACAGCCATCATTTAAGTACTTGGAAGTGCTGCCGTAACTGGCGCTGCTTTCTCTTGCACCAAGGGCTGAGTTTGGGCCAGTTATCCCCATACAATAGTTTCACTTAATGAGGAAGACATGACCCAGATTTCAGACGAAATGAATAAACTGAGAATTCCCACGCTGGTTGCCATAGTTACTTGAAACCTACTGTTAAAAAAGGTGGGAAGAGAGGGAGGAGAAGAAAAAGTAGGAAAAGAAGAGAGCAGTATCATGGTCAGGGTTAGGCCATGTGATAGAGGTCATGATGTTGAAGGAGCAGGACCTCAGTGATGACACTCAGGGCAGGTTATCCAGGAAGCCAATATTTCTGCTTCTGGTTGCTACTGGGTTGATCCTATGGACACTGGTTATTTGTAAGTGGTTACCACAGTGACTAAACACAATGCACTGGCAGCTATTGTATCAGCCAAAGCAGAAAGGGATTGGGTGGGGAGAAACAGACTTGACAATTCATTTAATAAAGCAATTGCCTTATTTTAGAACACTGGACTGCTTGCTTTTCTACTTTACAAAGACAGTGAAACTTGCCTTAGTCAATGGGAATTAACATTTTTAGCCTCTGCATAAGATGACAGCAGAAATACTCCAACTCTATAGAAGCAGAACTGCAAACATATTACATTTGGCAACTCCCCTGCCGGGCCGCCGGCCCAACCGGAAGTGACGCGCACCCGTAGGCTTCACCCCCTGGCGGCGGCGGGGCGCCGGGCGCCTGCGCACTGCGGGGGGCAGCGGTGCGGGGCGGTGCGGCCCTCACGGGGGTGGTGGGGGGCCGCGTCCCCGGGGAGCCCCGTGTCGGGCGGGTGGGGGCGAGGTGGGGAGGAAGAAGCGCTTCCCGGCGGAATTGGCTGGTTTCGGTGCGCACGGAAACGTGATTTGCATGAGCTCGGTAGCGCGAGTGGGTGGTTAAATAAGGGGGTTTTGTGTGGGTGCAGAACGGTAACACCGTCGTTATTCACGGATTTGACAGAGTGGGAAGGGACCTCTAGAGACCATCTGGTCCAATCCCCTGCCAAAGCAGGGTTGCCCAGAGCACATCACTCAGGACGGCATCCAGGTGGGTCTTGAAGGTCTCCAGAGAAGGGGACTCCATGACCTCCCTGGGCAGCCTATGAGTTCTTCCTCATATTTGAGTGGAACTTCCTATGTTCCAGCTTGTGCCCGTTGCCCCTTGTCCTATCGCTGGAAACCACTGAAAAGAGTCCGGCTCCATCATCCTTCAACCCACCCTTTAGGAACTTGTAAACATAGATGAGGTCTCCCCTCAGCCTTCTCTTCTCCAGGCTAAAGAGCCCCAGCTCTTTGAGCCTTTCCTCATAAGGGAGGTGCTCTAATCCCTTAATCATCTTGGTTGCCCTACGCTGGACTCTCTCCAGTAGTTCGCTGTCCATTGAACTGGGGAGCCCAGAACTGGATGCATTATTCCAGTTGTGGCCTCACCAGTGCAGAGTAGAGGGGGAGAATGACCTCCCTTGACCTGCTGGCCACACTTCTCCTTATACAGCCCAGGATTCCATTGGCCCTCTTGGCGACAAGGGCACATTGCTGGCTCATGGAGACCCTGCCATCCACCAGGTCTCCCAGATCCTTCTCCTCAGTAGTGCTTTCTAGAAGATCCACCCCTAACCTATATTGGTGCCTGGGGTTCTTCCTCCCCAGGTGCAGGACATTACATTTGCCCTTGTTGACCCTCATTAGGTTCTTCTCTGCCCAGCTCTCCAGCCTGTTCAGGTCATGCTGGATGGCAGCACAGCCCTCTGGAGTGTTGGCCAGCCCTCCCAGTTTGCTATCATCTGCGAACTTGCTGAGGATACACTCTGTCCCCTCATCATTGATGAATATGTTGAACAGGACTGGGGCGAGTATTGACCCCTGGGGGCACACCACTGGTTACAGGCCTCCAACTTGACCCTGCTTCTACCACTCAAACAGCCCTTAGGGCATGATGGCGCTGCGGAGGCAAGGGGTCTGGGGCAGTGGCTAAATCACCCCCAGAGCACAAGTGTCTCCCCGCTGTCACCCCAGTTGTGCCCCAGACATGGTACCGGTGGGCTGAGGATTTGGGCATCCAACTGCCACCAGTGCAAACAGCCTCAGTGCACCTTGAATTCAGGGCACCTGCTGTGCCCTGCACACCGTCTGTGTGTGAGCAAGCCAGGTGCTTTTCCAGCTGCCAATGGCTGGAGCAGTGAGAAACGGGATTAGCTGTGAAGGCCTTTTTTCATGAGTAAATGTAACACGTATATTAACGTGGAGATTCCCATTGTGACTCTTTGTTAACCTCTGCCCCTGGGAGAAGGGGGATGGTGGAGGCCGTCGCGCTGCCCTGTGTCTCGGCCTGCTCATTCCTAGCAACGCTCTAACCACTGCCTGCTGTGTTCAAACATGGCCACTCCGCATGCATCTTCCCCATCCTGCCCTGTTAGACACTGACCCTCTATACCCTTTGGGGCCATTCCTGCATCTTGACACGTGGCTCAGCTATGGGACTGGACCCAGACAAGCGCCACCGCTTTGGCCCGGGTGGTTTGTGAGGGAAACAAGGCTGGCGGCTAAGGAAAATGGATGCAGCAACGGTGGGGTGTGCCCTGCCTGCTGCTTGGCTGCAAAGTGACAGCAGGCACCGGGGTGGGGTGGGAGAGGAAGATGAGTGATAAGAGCTGTGTAACCTGCTGCTGTGTGAGTGAACCGATAAAAGCCAGGCAGCAGAGCCCTGGATGAGGCCCGTCAAGACAGAAACCTTCCCTTACCTCTCTCCCCTGACATGAGAGGCAAGCTCCCACCCTATTCCCCTCCCCACACTTCTTTTAGGAACAGTTACCCATATGCCTTGTACATTGGCTTTTGGGTGAAATACTTGGACGCAAACTATACCTTTCCAGGCTGATAACAGGCCATCGGTATCTCAGGAAGCTTTAGGTCAAGGCCAAAATTATGAATGGGAGAAACACCTGCAGACACGTCTGTGTGAAAATAGTCAAACAGCAGCAAAATGTCACTCCCTGAGCTGGGCAGCGTGCCCCATACCTTGCAATGACCTGAGCAGGGAGGAGAATGTGTATACAGGAACAACATGACCATGACAGGGGAAGAAAAATGAGAAAAGGCATCAGGGTGTGTATGTGCAACAATCATCTTCCTGGTCCCTGGCATGCCCAGAGGCCCAGCTGGTCCCATCTGGAGTTTGCTGCTCTCTGCTTGGCTTGGTGCTTTGAGAGCTTTGCAGTTGACATGGGCAGGAGGTGGTGAGCAGAGGTCCTTGGTGACCTCCTTCTCCTCAGCAGCTGTCCTAAAGGTGTCAACATGGGAGTGTCATTTGGTGGTGGCTCTGAAGAGAACTGGTTGCTGGCAGGAGCTGCTGTTCCTATACCCTCCCACCCCAAACCAAGAACTGCTTCCTGGAGGATCCTGCCAGTGACTACATTTATGGGGTCCCTCTTCTCTCCTCCCACCTCCCCAGGGCCTTCCTGTGAAGGCAAGGTAGGGAGCAGGAAAACAGCGTTGTCCCGAATGACTGCCAGCTGCCTTCCAATATGTGACCATGACCTGCTGATGGCTTCCGGAGTATTTGTATGTACAACACCATGGCTGTGTCATCAGCCCTATCCCACCATGTTCAGAGGGGGAGAGAGGACTGTGCAGCAGGTGCTCCATGCAGAGGCTGAGGGAGGCTGTGTGTAAGATGTGCAGTTAACCAGGTGCTGGGACCCTAGGGGCTGGCTCTGGGTACGTGCTCTCTGCCTTCAGTAGCTGCCAGTAGCTGCTACATACCATGGTTCCCCAGGGAATGTTTTTTTAAAGACCTAACAGTCTTTGTGGTACTGCAAGTGATCTATGTCACCTCTCTATAGCTCTGAGACCCATGCAATAAGCCTCACATGCCACTTCTTCCCCAGCTTGCCCTCCCCGTGCATCTATAGAAAGGCAGTGCCTTTTTGTTTAAGTTGGACGCTGAAGTGCTAATACCAGGAATTGCTGTGGTGGGGAGCAGGCCAGAGAGGTGTCGCTGGTTGTGCCTCCACAAAAGTCTTCTGCAAGGTCCAGGCATGGAGATCTGGCATAATGCCAGAGAGCATGTTCTCCTCTGGACTCACCCTAATGGCAGTTCCAGACTCAGAGATGTCCAAACAGGCGTTAGATCCCACCTGATGATCTGTTCAAGACCTTCGTAACAGGGGCACATCTCCTGTGCTACCTCCAATGAGCAGTTGTTTTTAAAATCACAGCTGCCTTCTTCACCTCTTTAATTTTCATTTTTGTTATTAAATTTAACTAGATGCAGCCAAAAAATTAAGCCTAAAATTTAGAGAAATGTTGTGCATTGCTACAGTCCAGAGAGAGAGAGTGGCACTTTCAGGGGGCAGCTCTTCTTATCTAAGGCAGTTATTTTAGTAAGGGAGAGATTGCTTTCTGCTCTCTGTAGAGGAAGCATGGATGACTAGGTCAGACAAGACACCTAGGTTTCAGTCTGATGAATTAGGGTGATGAACCTCACCATTAACTCTTTTAATATAAATATAGGCAGGGCTAGCCTTTATATACATCTCTCACTAATTTGCATGTATCCACATCTAAATTTGAAGTTAGCTAGAAAAATCTGTGATGTTTTCCTGAAAAATGCATGAATTTAGGCAACTTGCTGAATTGATGTAGTCGGTGGCACAGTTTTAATGAACGTACAAAGACCAGTGTCTGTACCCTTCAGTCTCATAGCTCGATCAGCTGTAAACCTGTAAACCCTTATTCCACAAAAATCAGAGTTCAGTGATTGCTCTGGTCACACTTTAGGGTTCTAATGTCCCATATTCCTCCTCACCTTTGCATTCTTCACCTTTGGAAATGGCGTATTTGAAGGAATATTGCTGAAAGGTGAAAGCCAAGGGTTACAAGAGACCTACTGGGAGCATGGTAGAAAACGTAGAGCTGCTCTGGGGACTTGTCCATTCTACTTGATAAGACCCCCACCTCAGTCCTGCCGCTTGGTGCAAACATCTCACATCAAACAAAGCAGCACCTTCTGAAGCCCACTGAAAGGAAGGGAGCTTACCACTGGAGACAAATGTCCCTCATGTCTGTTGAAAAGAACATGTCCTCTTGAAAATGTGATTATGAACTTCCTTCAACAAGCCTGCATCGCTGACAACAACAGGGAATGGTGATCCAAAAACAAGGAGCAAGGAAGCAAAGGCTGGAAAATGCATCCCCTTTCTTATGCCTCAGTTCAGGAAACCCATTACTTCTAATTTCTCTGACACTTCCCACTCAAAGTCACAGGCCTCTTCAGCAGAGCACACGCTTGGCAACTTGATTACAGCTTCACGGTCATTGTTTCTGCTGTGACTCAAACCTTTCCAGATCCAGTCATCGCTTCTTTAGTGTCACGAAGTGATCTCACTCCTAGATCTCTGATGTAGGGAGCTGAGGCACGCAAAAACCAACTGCAGACTGAAGAGCTGCTTCCTGGAGTGCTTGGCAGGCACCTAGTCACTAGGTGTGTTTGGGGTTCACAGTAACACCAGGAGCTACTGCAAAGCTCTGGAGGGGAAGGTAACAGCCTTTATTGGCTCATCACGGGTAACACAGCAAATGCAAGGAAGTAAGAAACAGCCTTGTGAGCTCATCTCTGTCTGTGGCATCATACATTCTGATGAGGTACCACAGAGGCTTTGCTAACTGATACACTCCCGGTACCTTGCCAAACCTTTGAACCCTTTCCTGTTCCAAACAATAATCTGGCTGAGAATTGACGCTGGTGTTTATCAATTTACAGTATAAGAAACACAAAGTATTAGAGAGGTTACCGATCACACTGCTGGCTTTCTGCTTTGCTCCCAGCTGACCCCTAACATCAAGCACGCGTACAAAAGTACCTTGTACTTGTTGCTTTGCATAGCTTCCTCATTAACAAATACAGTAATTGTTCTAGGATTTTAAGTGATCCCAGGGGCAAGGAGACATGGTCTATCCTAAGGTGTAAGCGAGGACTGTTTGAGACAATCTTGCTATTCCCTTGCCATTGCTACAAGTTAAAAGCTGGAGATCTTTCTGTGTTTAAGCTGTGATCTCGGATCCAGGCAGACTGCCGAGTGACAGGTTAGAGGAGATTAATATCTTACCCTGCCAGGAGACAGCTTGAAGATTCCACAATACCACATGTCCTCTTCAAAGAATGAGAGGCTACTAGTCTCATTTACATCACTCAATACCGCTCTGAGAAAGCATCCCTTCAGTTAATACATATCCCAGGACAAGAAGCATGACATGAGTCTATTCCAACCAACCTATAAGTCAACACCACTAAAAGCAAGTTACAGCACGGTTCTCCCCTGGTTAAGTTATGGGTTAAATGCTTCCAAAATTATTAAATACTATCAAAATTGTAAGTGGCTTGCTTTGTTCCTTTATATATTTCTACACAGTGGACCAAATACAGCCATCATTTAAGTACTTGGAAGTGCTGCCGTAACTGGCGCTGCTTTCTCTTGCACCAAGGGCTGAGTTTGGGCCAGTTATCCCCATACAATAGTTTCACTTAATGAGGAAGACATGACCCAGATTTCAGACGAAATGAATAAACTGAGAATTCCCACGCTGGTTGCCATAGTTACTTGAAACCTACTGTTAAAAAAGGTGGGAAGAGAGGGAGGAGAAGAAAAAGTAGGAAAAGAAGAGAGCAGTATCATGGTCAGGGTTAGGCCATGTGATAGAGGTCATGATGTTGAAGGAGCAGGACCTCAGTGATGACACTCAGGGCAGGTTATCCAGGAAGCCAATATTTCTGCTTCTGGTTGCTACTGGGTTGATCCTATGGACACTGGTTATTTGTAAGTGGTTACCACAGTGACTAAACACAATGCACTGGCAGCGTGGTTACCACAGTGACTAAACACAATGCACATTATTGTATCAGCCAAAGCAGAAAGGGATTGGGTGGGGAGAAACAGACTTGACAATTCATTTAATAAAGCAATTGCCTTATTTTAGAACACTGGACTGCTTGCTTTTCTACTTTACAAAGACAGTGAAACTTGCCTTAGTCAATGGGAATTAACATTTTTAGCCTCTGCATAAGATGACAGCAGAAATACTCCAACTCTATAGAAGCAGAACTGCAAACATATTACATTTGGCAGCCAGCACTGTTCTTCCCCAAATGCAGACAGGATCAAAGTATTCTGTGAGATATAGGCTAAAAAGCTAAGAGAGCTAGTAGCTATGCTTGTGAATCTTTCCTACGTTACCATTTTATATTGTTGGTAGTCTGTGACGTTAGCATGAAGAACAGGCCTTATTCATAAAAGGCTTTGTGCTAAGCCCACCAACAAACATATCACACTAGTAGGCTTTTTATTACTCTTCTCTCTCTCATCTTTTTCCTGCTCTTCTCAACTCAGTTCACTTCCTTATAAGTGGCACGTGAAGCAATGCCATGTGTCTGCACCTGCAGCAGTGTAATACTGCCAGTTCAGGTACGCTGCAAGCACATACAGTTGAAGTAAATACATTTGATGCCCTACATGAGTTGGACCATAATATAGTTCGTATCAGCATTCGAATGAGAGCTCAGGGAAGGCACTGGAGTAGCTGGAAGACTGTTCTAATCTGAAATGGAATTTTCTAAACACTTTACTTCAATGCCAAAACCCTGTCTTAGGTCCCAAGGAGCAAACTCTCCCTTTCTTGCTGCCTTCTCTCAGTCTGTAAGCTTATTTAGACTTTTTTTTGTGTGTCCCTTTTTTCCCCCTCAGTTCTTTACATTGCTGTCCTTGCTCAGATGGCACCATTGTGCTTTGTACAGAGAACAAAAGATAACCCACAATGCTATGGAGAACTACATTTTACTAAGAATGTGCCAGCAAGAGCTGGCAGGCTGTGTTTGCAGTACCACGGCTAAGAGTTTTCGCTGTCATTAGAGTAGGGAAAGCTCACTTCTTCATGCAGCAACCATAGAAGCAAAATGGAAAAAAATAAAACACTGTAAATAGCAGCATTAGCTTAAATGATTATATAACATGAGACAGCTGTGGGAGGTTGAACAAAATTCACTACAGGTAGCTGTTACTACCCTCATTAAAGAAGCCTGGCAATAATTTCTTCTGACTCCACAATTATGGTTATTGCTTTCTGCCCATTTAGTACTGTGCTACCAAATGACCTCTACATTTGAATCATCAATCAGGAAGCTTCCAGATCAAGGACACTTAATCTTACAACAGCAGAAGAGGCTATTTTAATGCTGTAGTAAGTTACAGTCTAAGTCTCCCCTTGAAGAAGTGGGTCAAGGTATCTCTCGAGCTCAAACTGGAAAGGAAGCAGGAATCAAAAAAAAGGAGTGAGTGCTTAGCTGGTGCTGTCTCCCACCTGAATTCCTAAGGGTGTCACATTCCTTAGCAGCAGCCTAGCAGCACTTGCTCAGAAAGGTGAGAAATTCTTTTCTGTCTGAAAACATGAAAGAAGATGGCAGCTGACACTGCAGCAAGACAGGAAAGGCCACGTGGTTGCCAGTCTTACTGTGGTGGAACTGGAGCAGGACACACAGGACAGTGCCTGGGACCAGAGCGGCACAGGTTTCTAGTGGCAGGACACATCCTACATCTGAAAAGTTATTAGGATTAAAGCAAGCTGTGAAATTAAAACCAAATAACTATTCCAGAATAACACGTAGAGACAAGCCCTCTAATCTTAGAAATCAAATGCAAACACTGAGTTCTAATTTTGGATTATTCTTAATCAGTTAAGCTGGCATAGCCCCATTTTTTTATTCAATGCTACCTGAGGTGGGGGGTGGGGGGGAGAAAGCCATTAGCTCTATTAAGATATTCAGACTCAATACAAAAATCACCAGTCTCTTTAAATTGTTCTTTTTGGACTATCCCAGACAGTACCATCCCCAAATGGTTATATTCCAATGTTTCAGTATTTTGTGAGAGGATTTTCCTCCTTTCTCCTCCTTAAGATCCTCCCACACACACCACTTTTTAAAGGAAGAAATAGTATGTAAATGGCTTGCTGAATAGTGGTCTGAAGGACGCAGGTCACAAGCCACTTGGTGGCACTCTGCCCATACAAATATTTTTTGTCACTAGGTAGACTGACAGACTGCAGAACATCCACCTCAGGCCTGAGTTCCCCATCCCAGACTGGGCCCTGTCCCTTCAAGTCTCTTCCCCTTTCTGTAGAGGCCTCTGTGGACTGCAGGAAGCATCCCTGGTTTAAAACCTAATCAAAGCAAGCACGGCATGCCCTGTAAGCCCCTTTCTCTTATGCCAGTTACAAAATTTAGCCATCACGCAACTGGGAACACATTATCATCCTAGGATTAAAGCAAGTCTTTTAATTGAGCATCTTATAATTGCTAGAAGACAATAAGTAATATTTGCTCAGCTGCATAGTAAGAGCTCTGAATTCAACCCTGCCTATCATGGCAGGAATACTCAGTCAGGTACCCACCTCTCTCTTTCCAGGAGGGGGAGAAGTGCTAGGTATTAGGATCGTGAAAACACATGCCCGAACTCAGGACATTCAAAGGATACATACATACATTTACTTTTCCAGCCTGTTTTTGCTTTGTGCTGTTACAGTAATAAAGTGAGACTCCATATGAAAACTTCACTTCAGGATCTGGTATCACAGTACGATAAACAGAACTTTTCAAAATGTTGAAGGGATTTATTGCCATTTGGAACATGTTTATTGTTCAAAAACACTGCACTGAAATAAAACCCATCACATACATTCTTTGTCATCTTTACAGCATTGTAACTTTCAGGCAGGTCATGAAGTCAAAAAACTGCTGAAAGGCACCTTGTGTCCTTCAGACTCCAAACAAGTTTTTGCTTATATAAGTATTACATACATCTAGAACAACTCAAACAGTAGGAAAAAAAATAAAATCCATTTAGAACTTCTTAAAGAACAGTATCAGACTTTGTTGCCTTCCTTCATTCAGTGCTATGCTTTTGATTTTCCAAGTCTTCTTTAAATAATGTGCGACTTAAAAATGTATGTTAATGAAGTCTCTTTACTGAGACAAGGCATGCAATAAGGGAAGAGGGATAGCTGGTCACTTCCAGGCTGCCCATCTACACATTTGTTCTTGTAGATTAGCAAACCACTACTTAAATTAATAAAAAAAAAGGAGACATCATAGGAATGAATGCACCCAAGTTAAATGGCTTTTAAGAATGTTAATACATAGCGATGTTAAAACAGTGATACCACCTACAGTTCTGTTATACCGACCTCTGTTCATATTGATTTGAAAGCAAGTTTTGTCAAACCATCACAGGCCACTTTTGTAGACTCAGATAAAAAAAGTTGGTTTTCAAATATTGCTTGTTATTTGGATGACTAACTTTATTAAAAGGGTAGTTATTAAGGACCTGTAAGGCAGCAAGACTTTAAATGCAATGGTTTACATTGCTGAAGAGTACTTTTTAAAAGGCATGATAAAAAAATTGTAGAAGAATTCTTGGTGGGGTCATATTCTGAATAGGTGTTTCTGTTTTACCCCATCATAATTGTCACAGCAACTGTAGATGGCAAGTCTTCCTTGGTTGTAATTCGGGATGAACACATTCCCTGGCATATTTCAAGTTAGATATTTAGTTCTTTTTCTCCATCCTGCCAAGAGAAGAACAGCTTTTTTAAGAGTAAATAATGAACTGCAATTGCTATAAAAGAATCTGGACTTATTAGTAGAACTTTGGGAATGAAGAACATTTGGCCAATTATTTATGCAAAGTCAGGTCCACTTGCAGCTTTGCTCACTCATTTTTTAATTCAGGAGGCTTCATCCTCCCATTGCTCCACAGAGATTTCTTGGAGCAGAAGAGAGAAAAGCCCTCATCCTGACTCATCGGGATTACCTGGGGCAGTGTCTGTGCTACTTGCTACACAACAAGTGTGAGACTGCTTGCGGTCTGTTCCTTGGTCACACTCAGTTGGATCTAGCCCAGTGAGGTTTTGCATGATTTCTCTTTCAGACATACAACCCCTTCACAGTTTTATGGATGTTTCCATCTCAGGAATTACTGAGACAGACACATGTAGATTAATCAACATTATACATGAAACAAACCCCAAAACAGCCAGCAGCTGCTGAAAGCCCCATCTACATCCATGACCATATGGGGTTTCAGCCTTTTCCATGTTCACCTCTCAGAAGCCTCAAAGGAGGTGTAAGGGAACAAGTCATAGTTCAGCCTACTGACAAGAAGCTTGCTAAAAGGTTTGCAAAAGGTAATGAAGTTAACCAAGTCCAGAAACCACGCAGGTGTTTGCACTACAGTTAAAAGCCACTAAGAGTATTCCAAGAGCCATCAATTTATGACTTCCCCTTTTTAAAGTGTGACTTGCCTGTATTTGATCAGTCGTCCTCCTTGAATAAGTTGTGCAACTTCATTAGTGAAGTGGCATGCAAAAAGAAGCCAGTTCCTTGGCTGCACTTTGTACGCAAATCTCATGAAAGTCAAGGAGTAACAACACAGTGCTGCAAAACATGACAGGTAACATTAGTAGATTATTTTTTTAATACCTGCATTTTGCTGAGGCATAGTTTTCATACTAGTAGAATGTAATAACAAGTAGAATGCTTCTCACTGCATTTAAGTTTTCCAGTGCAGGAAAACGCACAACAGTGCTCAATTTTGCTATACAAAACAAAAAAATCTACAGGGCTGCAGCTTTCCACGAAATCCTCATTTTCCTCCTACACTTCCCTGTGATGCAACTGAAGCCTTTTTAGTTTAGGTCATAAGCTCTCTCAGCCAGAGAATAAGAGCTAATCTCAATGAGACATGTCCTATACAGTAATTCTGACGATTTGTAGGACAATATTTTTAAAAATACTAATTAAATATAGTTTTTGCTGGGAACATTCTAAAATGGACTTTAAGAGAAGGAGGTTTCCATCCCCAAGAAATCATGAACACTCAGAAGCATAAAGCTTTGTTACTTGCTTTGCAGTAAGACAAGAAACATTTTCAATCTACTCTCCTATCATAACTGCATTTAAATACAGGAAATCATAACCCAAAAAGTCACTAGTTTTGTGAAGTTCTGACAGGATTAAAAAAAATTTTAAAACCCAGGAAATTAATTTTTCAAGGAAAACAACCTTTTTTAAAGTACAGAACCTAGAAGATGGAAAAAATATTTGTACACACCACCCTATACTTGTAAAAATTAAAAAAGTGTCTCAACTTTGCTGAGCTGGGTAGCTGCCACCAAAGCAATATTTGCAAAATAGTTTTACTATACCAGAGACTATTTGAACTAGTTTTCCATCTTAAAGAAGCTGATAAAGCAACCGAATTTCTCTAAGCAGAACCTAGTGAGCATGAGGCTATAAATTTCCATAGCCCAAAGGTATTTTTCTTAGGGGAGAAGAATTACTCAGAATTAAGTTAATAACCGAGTTAAGAGACATCATGCCAAAATTAAGCAAATAAATTAAAGCTACCAGATTTATGATCCTAGAGAAGTATTTGAATAATAAAATACAGAGACAGACATCTAGGCAAAAACTACGCATGTTCTAAAAAGGTGGAAAAAATATTGCTTATGCATTTAAACAGAAGATCTCACACATTAAGAGCCACAGTACTCGCGTGGGTAACTGCTTTGCAAGGAGTTAACCTCCCTCAGTTGCCTTTTGCACCCTGCAGACCAAAAGCATTACCATTTCTCCACTTTGTCAGTGTTGATATTTAAGTCTCACAGTAACCACAAGGTATCATTGTTCTTGATACAAAGAATAAAGTTGTGTAAAGAGAGGCATTCTGAACAAGCGCATGAGGTTGTGTAAGACACCAAAACAATTATACTTCAGGAGCCAGTATGCTGACCAAAACTGCTAAGACTCAAGACCGGCTCCCTCTCCCCAAATTACTGAGATCTTAAAAGAGATCTCTACAACTTTTTGGTACCTCATTTTTTTTAAGGGGCCTCTGAAGTTATATAGCAAGATACCTGACATCTGTATCTGCTTTGATCACAAGTTTGCAAGCAACTAATAATATATCACTGCTTGAAGGCCTTACCAAATGTCATTCGGCCGCTAATGATTTCTGGAGATTTCTTCATGTCATTAATAGCAGCAACAGGAAGTCCCCAGTTGGCAACTGGCCCCCAAAAGTGCTGTAAAGAGGGAAACGGAAAACAAAGTTACATACAAACACAGACCTCCTTCAGTATTCTTATAGTTAATAATGTAGTTAATTCCTATAGTTCTTCCTTAGCCACACAAAGCTTCAGAGGACAGGGTTAAGGGGAAAAATTTCAAGTTAAGGCAGGGACTACTTTTGATGTAAGGGAGACAACTAAACCCTTCTTATAGCAGGATCTAGTCTTCAGGAGGAAAGGATGGAGAACCCACTCTGAATCTTTTGGTAGACTGGAAAGGAACTATTGCAAGACTATTGAAATGCAGTTTTGTGTAATTACACCTCAGCCATCATTAAGCAGTCTGTTGGTCTAGTCATAATCTGAGATTTACAACCCACTTCCAAGCAGGGAATTAGCATTCATCTCTTTCAAATAAGGCTCCTCAATCAAAGTGAAGTGAAAACACAAGGACTTGCTGAAGCGAAGAACTGGAACTGTTTTCATGTTGTGCTCAGAATGAAGAAATGCTCAGCAACCATCTTCTTCCAAGTGCTTACACCATTTCTTTGAAAGAACAGCACCACGCAACCAAATCAAATTGTTACCTAGAGCTTCCTCTGCAATTGCTGAAACAACTTATTGCTGAGCTTCAGGTAGTCACTAAGATCTAAAAGTAGAGCAGTTAGCTACAGGTGTGTACACAGAAAGAGAGACAAGAATTGGAAAAAATCAACTCAGAAAAACTGACAAGCTCAATTTGCTAAGTATTGCCTAGAAGACTCCAAACTCCATGGCAAGGGGTTGGAAGTAGATGATCTTTCAGGTCCCTTAAACTCTAACCATTCTATGAAACTGAGAAAAAACAGTGTCATAAGTCCAATTTCCACTACTGTTATAAGTAACAAGGTTACAGTGGAATTCTTTCCACAGGAGATGCACGCAGTACTTACACCAGTTTCCTGTAATGGAAAACTGAAGATGCTTAAAAGTAACTTGGCTAGATGCAGCAAGAGAGATGCACCTTCCAAGAAAAAGCTTTGCAGGTACCAACTATACCTATTCTTTTGACACTTTCCCTAACTGTAACACTGCAGATATTACACTAATTTGAAAGTGTCAAGGCATATTTAAGTTTTTTGCAATTTTAATTCCAAGATACTCTTGCCAGTCTGGATACCAGCTTGTAACACTGCAGTAAGATTAAAAGCCACACTTGCTTCCGGCAGATTGGGTTGCAACACATGAAACTTAAACTCACTTCTATGCTTTTTTTAGTTAAGTTGTACATGCTATTTTGATAGTTTAACCTTACTGCAATATGAAAAATAGTGTAGTATTTCTGCAAGTGTCTACAGAATGCACATTGGTCAAAACTCAGATTTATAAGAAGAGTATTTTGAAGAGTGCAATAAATTTGTTTACTAAATTGCTACTGATGGGAAATTGACATCTGTAATGGTTAAAGCCTCTCAAGCATATCAGAAATAACATGGTGTAACTCAGAAGAGCTGCATGGCTACATGGTATTTACAGGTATCCTTAGACAGTGGAAAGAAATATACCTATAATACCCTCTGCACACAAGATGTGTTACAACAGAAAGAGAACATCCCCAGGAACTTAAGTCAGCAGTGCACAGGATATTGCTTTAGAGGCTTTAATGTAGGTATTGAAACAGTTCTAGAGGACAATAAGAGGACCAGAAACAAACACCTAGTCACATAAACATGATTCTGTGCCCAGTAAGGCAGCAAGACAACTTACATTAGCATGACTACATGAAAGACTGCAAAAGGTAACTGGACAGGCAGTACAAATATGTGGTAACATTTTTACAGTCACTTCTGGAGTCTCATTTAAACAATTGTAGTTTCAGAAAAATAAGTCTTTAAGGCTCTAAATGCGTTGATTTTTTTGAATCTATGAAAATTACAGCTTTGAGAGTCTTAGTGGTGACTTCTGTTTTGAAAGGTAAATCAAATCAATCTAGGCTTTTTACTTAATTCAGCTGCCATTAGAGCATAAACAAATAATACTCTATAGGCCATGGACCACTTCAAGCTCAGACTGCACAAGCTGAAGAATCATCAGTTCACACCCCAGCAGTGCTGCAGCAGTAACTTTCCTCTGCTTACCAGGGAGGTAGATTTGGAACCTTCCCACCTGAGATGGTTATCCAGCTTTAAGTGCCTCCAGGCAGGCAGGCTTTTGAAGTTTCCACACACAAGAATTAAACTACACCTATACAGTTTGTCTTTGGTCTATGTAGAAGAGGCAAGTCTTCCATAACATTATGATTCACAGCATAACAGGTATAAAATATCCCCTCCCAGTTTCAGGAGTAAACTGAAGGGCTGTAAAAAAAAGTCTGTAGTGAGAGTTATATTGTACCATTTATTATCTGCAGTAAAGCTAGTTAAAAATAAGCCAGGTAGTTCAGTTATGTACCGGTATTGTTGCTACGAACAAAACCAGCTCCAAATTAATCTGATCTCCTTAAAGAGTGTGGGAGAAAAATGCAGCTCCTTTAATTCTGTGGTGATTACTTTAGGAGACATTCTGAAGGAACTAATGCTTGGACACCTTAACCTCAGACTTGTGAGTAAATATGACTACACATCACTCCTGGAGGCTCGCAGTATGCTTTTCCGGTGCAGGCAAGGTCATAACAGTGCTGAGGCAAAAAGAAAGCAAATTACTGAAGTCAAGGAAAAAGTGAAACCCCCTCCTCCCTTTTCTTACCGTACTGTGGTAAGTGGGCCATCATTGTTTTCCATTCAAAAAGCCACATGGAAAAAGAGGAAAAAAAAAAGTTAGTTTCTTTCCTAATTGACATGAAGTGTACCACAAAGAGAAGATACATAGAAGTCAGGAAATTGCCATGGCATTAACCTTGATTAATGTAACAGTATTAAAAATCCTATTTCCCTCAAAAGCTGTCATTGTGACAAGCATTTGCTGCTCATGTACCGTTTTCCTAGCAAGATAAAATCCTATTATGGTCTGTGGAAGACGTTCATTCCCTGTAGATTTCAAAGCATCCAACATTCTACTCCAACTAGTTTAAAAGGATGCCAAAAGCTGTCAAGGTTTGCCTGTGACAAAGCTGAACAGCTACCATTCCTCTCCAAAGGCTTTGAAGAAGTCACTTGGAATTCTTTGTATACCCACACAAGTAGGTCAGACTAAATTATGCCAGAGATCTTACTGCCACTAAGCTCAGGCCAACTGTGGCTGTACCAAACATGAGCTGCAAAACATCTTCAGTGATCTTATGTGCAATTCCACATACATGACTGGAGTGTTTCATTATAGTGATCATATTGGTACCAATTTTATTTATATTTTTATATAAATAATGATCTATGCATGAAACTTAGACTACAGCATATATTTAAGATTGTCTGCTACTATACCTTTTAAAATGCTTCAGAACTTTTAAACATTCTATTTCTAGCAAAGATACTGGTAGGACTCAGTTCTGAATTTTAAGAAATCAGCTACTAATAGAAGGCCTACTGCTGATTGCTGCTCACCTACCACTGCCCCAAGCTGCACAACACTTCTGAACAGTCACTTCCCTCACACTGATTTCCACCTTCTTAGAGCACTGTATGGCAATGGAACAGGCAGGTCTAGGTAGGAAATCACAATGAATGTGCATCTCATTGAGCCTTTGTTCCAAGCTGCAGGCTGGTTCAAGATGCTTTGTTAGGGTGTCCTTAAGCAGTCTAACCACTTTTTTTCCCCTTACTTACTGAACTATAGCAGTAAGGAATTGAAGTTCACAAGATATGTGCACACTTCAATTTTCTCATAAAACTTTAACTAAACAAGTTCAAATATATCTCTTGGCACAATGTTTTTGTGCCAACAGAGCCAGCCTTCACTTTTAAAGTGGAAGTTGTTTTCAGGCAAGTGAAAGCCTAAAATAGAATCAGACTGCTGCTATTTTAACAGAGTAGGCAGCTCTGGCTAAGGTCTTGCAACGTTGTCCTCACAACCATGTGAGACTGGAACACTTAGAGCTGTTTTGTAGTTTTAGAGGCTTTAATGTAGCTATTTAAATAGTTCTAAAGGACAAGGACCTTAAACATAGAAACAATTACATAATAAATTCATTTATATGTACTTCATATATAAAGTGATATATAAACAAAATAATAAACTAATAAAATAGAAATAAATAAATAAAAATAGAGCCTCTAAAACAAACCAGAACTCCTTGAAAAAGGCAGATCAAGGTCATATAGGTTCTTCCAGAAGCAGACATCCAGCTCCAAAGTTCTGCAGCCAATAGAACTGCAGCAAATGCACCATATCTAATAGCAAGGATACCGCAGCAACTGCATGCGTCTATTCCTGACATGACACTATTCCAAATTAGGAGTTTCCAAGAACTACATTCAATCCCTTGACAAAGGGAACAGTTTGTACAAAAGTTTCCAGAACTGCAGATAACAGTTGTTGGATTTACTCACTTATTAATTTCTGTGTAAGTATTTAGACACCGCAGGAGGAACCATGAGTCAATCAATACCTTTATTTCACTACAATACAATCCAAGAAAGGCTATACTGGTAAAGATTTATTTTTCAAAAATTCTTGTGTGTTTTCCTCATACTAATAGGCCAAAGACCATTCCGCAAACATTGATGAACTGTCACTACTTGTTTCCCCTGCACTGCCATCTCCTAAGAAGAAAGAGTACTACCCTTCTGCAAAAGGTAGACTGTTCAGTTCTCAGTACATATAAGCCAATGACAGCAGGCACCGTGCCCTTCAGCTTCTAGCAGACTGCTGAAGGGCTTTTTTTTTTTTAAGTTCTTCTGTCCTTGTGTTTAAAGATTTACTAATGAGGACTGAAGATCAACTAATTCTAGTTACAGTACTGATGTTGCCTATTTTAAAGTTCATTTCAGTTAAAAGAAAGGTCCTAGACAGCTTATGTCAACATACATGCTCAAGCTTTACAAGGAATGATCTATTTATATCAAAGCCATCTACATTAACAGAGTCACTATAGTTGTATTACTGCTGAGTCATCAGGAAGAGACATTTCAGAAGTGCCCCAAAAGATGGCACTCTCCTCTCCATGCTTGTTTTGTCTATTACCAAAAGATTTTGGGACTCCTTGGGATTCATTATGTGACTAAAGTAATATAGGCTTCTACCACAAGAAGATGCCAGGGCTTGTCTAGAGTGGCCTATAGGTTTACTCTCACAAGAGAGGAGGAAAGCTGTTTTACTTGATGTTTTCCAGAAGATATTGTTTTAAATATTTAGGATAGAAAGTAAGAGGACTCAATTGCCTACTATTAGTGTCTTAGATAATACAACTTTAGTGTAGCTGACATTTTTAGGATCTACAGGAAAAAAATGCAACTTCAAGTTCACAACGCATGTGAACTTGAGCTAGCAAGCTTTCATATGCTAAGAAGCTAGTTTTAATTTAACATTACTGCTTCTTTTTACAAGAAGCAGGAATAGTCTACCTACAGCTTATATTCTTACTATGCTTACCTTAAAACATTAAGACATGGTTAAGGTATGTCCATACTTACATGATTTACAGTTATTCAGATGCCTATTATTCACCACTTGAGAGAAGCCAGATGTGAAACTGGCAGGACATTAAATTACTTTCTAAACTGTCATTAATAATTAATCCTGTTTCTTTGTGCAAGATCCAAAACTAATGCATGACATAATGCAATTCTAATGCCAGATAAATCCACCTGAGAGAAGCAGCATACATTCATTACGCTCTCTTTCATGTTTTCAACTTATGAAGCCAAAACTGAAGCTACTTATTCTGATAGATGTCTGCAAGTTTTGATTGCCCCAAGCCAGAATAATGGGACACTCAATTCCACCGCTTTGATTATTTTTAGTTATTCTACGTAGAATCAAACAATTTCAAACACAGCACTGGTATCACAAACAATATCTCAACTCATCATTTCCCACAAACAAGTTTTACACCTATAAAGCCTTGCTTCACTACAGTAATTAGATGCTGATTTCTAGAACAGATACCAGTCTCAGAACTTTGAGGAAGTTCCTGCTCTGAGCAAGGCAAGAAGGGAATCTTCTTCAGCCCAGAGTCCTGCAGTCTGGGGGAGCAAAGCCTTTGGGAAGGAATATAAAGAGATACAGCTCTAACGTATACACACTCCATTTCTCCTATTGGGGAAGACACAATATGGTGACTGCTAATCTAAATTTTAAACTCAAATAAAGCCAACGATGTAGACACTCATCTCTTAATAAGCAAGAAGCAAAGCTGAAAGGCCATGCCAGATGAAGGAACTGACTTCAGCCCTTCATGACACACCGAGTAACAGAAGTATAAATAAGCAGGTATCTTTCTACACAACAAGGCAGAACTCATCCCACAAAGCAAGAACCCCGTGGAATGCTCTTTTTGGACAGCTTATTTCAAGACTAGAATTGGGACAAAATGCAGATGACAAGGCTCATTTCAGCTACCTTTTCAGTCATTGGGAAAGAAAGAGATACTCCCAGCAAGTAACTGTGGTGGTATTACGAAACAGGTGTTACCTCTTCTGGATTTTTGTTTGTTTGTTTTTCTAGTTAAGAAGCAGGCTGCTGTTTTACATGCTTCCTGCAAATTCTAGCACAATTAACTAAATGTTAACATTGAAATGCATATATCAAGCTTATACAGTATCTTCCACACTTCCAAAAGGAATCCACATAGAAGCCTACTCTGACCTTTCTTTGTTTGGTTTCAAGGATACTCTCTTCCTTCTTGTATTTCACTAATCCCTTTGCCCCACTGTTTCTGTGGAACTTGATTTTGCAAATGTCAAACAAACCCTCCTGCTTACTGAGCCTTTATATTACAATTCCTCTTCCATGCGGGTTTACACCATCTCCTGCTACTTTAACCAAGACTAAGTTTCTCAGATAAAGAGGTGTCCTCCTACATGCTTGCTCAACATCAAACATCAGTTGCAATAGATGTAGGTAGAACAGCCAGCAGCAGCCATAGCGAAAAGTTGTTCAACCACCTTTATTAGAAGAGCCCATCTTTATTTGTTTAGTTTCATCAAACTGCTTGTCAGCCAAGAATCCTTCAGCCTGCCTACTTGAGACAGCACCTGTAAAGCAGTTCAACCAGACTTAAGCAAGTATGCTGCAATCGTATCTTTAAGACATCCTGGTGACTTAAGCTCAAGGTGTCCACGGCACACAACATGCAGCTTGACAGAAGCACTGAGCTGTCCGGGAGGTGACTTAACACCACATCCCCATGAAAATGAGGCTTTAACAAGCCTCCGAGGAAAAAAAGCACCCATTTAAAAATCTCTGGAGGATGTGTAAGGAAGTGGTGTTAAGCCTCCATCTGTTAACAAGCCCCCTTCCACCCACAACCGAGCAAAGCTCTTTGTGCCCTTGCTGCGGGGCCTCTGCCCCCACCGCCCCCTCAGCCGAGGCCTGCCAACCGAGGGGCTGCTCGCCGCCGGGCAAGGAGCCGCGGGGTTTGGCAGCCGGGCGAAGAAAGGTCACACACACACACAGAGGCACGGCACAGAGAGAAGCGCAGCTGCCGCCGCAGCTCCAAACCGCGTCGTTCCGCTTCAAGGTCAAGCCGGGTCCCCCCCCGGCCTGGGGTGGGGCGGGCGGGAGACGCCACAGACAGGGCGGACAACC